>NC_041392.1:1755085-1768919 GCF_002162155.2 Triticum dicoccoides
ATATGCATAACGTGTACAATGTGTAGTACCGTAAAATACCAGCAAACGAAAAAGAATTAAAATGGAAAACACAAAATTAAATGAAAAAGAAATCATAAAACCAAAAAAACCCAAAACATTTTAGTACCGGTTGGTGTTACCAACTGGTACTAAAGGGCTCCCGGCCCCCGAAGCTGGCTCCTGCCACGTGGTTGCCCTTTAGCACCGGTTCGTGCTGAACCGGTACTAAAGGGGGGGGGGGGGCTTTAGTGCTGAAACTTTAGTGCCGGTTCCTAAACCGGCACTAAAGGGCCTTACGAACAGGTGCTATTGCCCGGTTCTGCACTAGTGATCGTCTGATCCGGTAGACCCAGATCTAGGGTTTTCCCTGGACCATCCCGATCAAGTTGACGTGACCTGCAACAACGATGCCTCGAGAAGGAAACGACGTCAGAGACGCCGCCATTGTCCGTCAAGACCACTGCTAGGCATGGTTTTCACCGGAAGCAGCGTCATTTCGATCTTGGGGCTGGCTGGAACATCACGGAGCTTCACCATGAAGACGTATGCTGCCACCGGTTCTCCGGCGGAGAACCTCCATCCCCTCACTAGAGCCCTCATCGCGCCACCGACCATCCACATTAACAGTTGACAACGAATCTGGGTGGGATCCAGATCCGCGGCCGCCGCCATGCCCACCATCGCTGGAGACCTCGGATCCCACGGGTCATGGAGGGTAGTGTGTCCGCCGCATGACCAGGGGCGCCGCCCTGGACGCTGCGCGCAACTCCCTCTCGGCCACGCCCCATCCGCACCAGGAGATAGCCGCCGCATCCAGATCCCGATTCCTTTGGCGCCGGGCCCGCCGCCACCGCGGCCTACGCCGGTGGCAGCGGCGGATGGGGAAGCAGCAGCGCGAGGGTCTTTGGCGGCGCGAGAGTTCGCCCCTGGCGAAAGGACGCGAGGATCCGGTATGAAGATGGAAGAGAGTTCTAGAAGGAGAAGGTGAAGGAAGAAGATGGTGACATCAGTAGAAGCCTTCGAGTGAACCTATTATCAACAGCATTGCCCAAAACTGGCCATAGCATATAACACTAAAAAAGGATTTAGGGCATCACCGGAGGTTGGGAGCCAAAAGAATTAGGAAAAAAAAATCGAGCCAAGGGAGGAAAATGAACCTTTCCCACGTATATAAAATTCTGAGGGTGTGTTAGCAATAGGGGCTACTCGATGTACTCCTTACACAAGGTTATGTCATATACTCGATGGAGGTAGTAGAGATGTCTTGAAGATTCTACAACATCAAAAGAAAAAGAAAAAACACAGAAATCACAAAACATATGTTCATAGCATAGGTCGTTGTTGCTATTTTCCCCATTCCACTTCACTTGACATCGTCATGGTCTTCACTACAAACATTTAACCATTACTTTTTGTAACAATGGACGAGAAAATATGAAAAGAAATTACATGGAACTGTTTTCTTAGCAAGTTACTGGTAAACTTTTCATGTGAAACATCTAAATATCTTCCCTAATTATATATATATATATATATATATATATATATATATATATATATATATATATATATATATTCGAGGAGAACATGTACTCCTAATATTGATGATAGAAAGTTAGAAACTGTACCTTTTTTCTGCTAGGAAAGTCGTGATATTGATGATGACTTGTTGTATGCTTCCTGCTTCAGTGTCAGCAAAACGTAGACCACTAACTTGACTATGAATAATTCTCATGATATTCATCATGTCTGGATTTCGCGACACGGATAAGAAGGCCCGATATTTGAATTTTCTTTTGAGGTCTTGATACACTTGGTTTGCAAGAGTTGTCTTGCCGATTCCTGCAGATCCTACTATGGAGACCAGCTTCGGTTGCCGATTTATCGACACACCGTCAATCAACAGTTTGATTAGCTCAGCTTTGGGTTCATCAATTCCGACGAGCGTCGAGGCAAGATCAAAGATAGCAAGAGCTCTAGGGTCAACAGTCAAATTTCTGGCCTTGGATAAGGCGTGACGAGTTTGGTACCTTTGATTCCTCTCGGCCACCTCAGTGACTTGTTTCTTTAGATCTTGGAACACCTGATGGTGAGCCTTCCTCTTCCCCACCTTTCCCAGAATGTGCTTGATCTTTTTTATGATGCCATCTGGCTTAGCGTCTTTGTCGTCTTCGTCTTGCATGAAGTCATCAATGGAGTCCTCTATATCATAGGAGAGCTCTCGCACCTTGGACATCCATACCTTATCTTGCTGGTCAGGGTCCTCCTCCTCAGACATCTTCAGGAGAAAGTCGTTCATGGCTGTGAGCTCCCCAGTCAGAAATTTGATCTCGCCGCGCACCCCCGTGTGCAGCTTGTATTGGTCTACCAGCAGAGTGCCCAGCTTCTCCACGATGGAGTTGAGGGCCCCCGTCGCTGCACTCACAAGAATCCCCGCCATGGTCGTGCTTGTTGAATCGCCGTCGGATCGAACCCTGGAAGAGAATGGATTCACGGAGGTAAGCCCCAGCGTTACTGCACCAAACCAGTAGCAAATCGACCTCGTGCCGGCGTAGGCAAATGGACGCCGACGGCGGCGGCGTCATGCAAGGAGATCGAAGGACGACAGGGGCAGGAGGGGGTGATGGGGCCGTACCTAGCCGGATGGATCTGCCGTGGAGGATCGCTAGCCGCGGAGTAGCCGGCGCGGGGGAAGATCGGGCGCCGGCGGTGCGTGCACGGCGAAATGACGGCGAGCAGCGGGCACTAGCACGAGAGAGGTGTGAGGGATCTGGTCTGGGCTCTGGATTCATTTATTTAGGGAATATCCAACGCCAACCCTCAAATCATTCACATACATCCGGTCTGTACGTATTTTACCAACCAATGTGGTTGTGCATAGGTCCGTAAGTTGATCTGGACTCGCTTTTTCCCACAAATCAAAGATAAGTGGGGGGTTTTGCAGGCATCTAGACCGTTGCCACACCCGCTTCTTTGTTTTTGCGAGAAAACTTTCGATCTACTTATCTTCAATTATAGTTGTACAAAAAACATTATAAATAATAAAAACAACATCCGGATCTATAGACCACGTAGCGACGACTACGAGCATTGAAGCGAGCCGAAGCCCCGTTCCGGAGTCGGGCACAACTTGTTATAGTAAACAGTCGGAAAGTCGTCATACCAAGGCCCCATAGGACCAACGCACTAGAACAACAACTGCCATCAATGAAGAATAACGTAGACCGATACGATCCAACCGGGAGGCACACGATCATAGACGAACAACGACGAGATCTCAGCAAATCCACCAAAAATAGATCCGCCAGAGACACACTTCCACAGGCCAACCAACTATGCTAGACGCATCGCCGGAACGGGGGTTAGACAGGTAGACCTTTATTCCATCTTCAGGGAGCCGCCCCCGTCTCGCCTTCCTGAGCAGAACACAAACCCTAACAAAACTGAAAGAGACAACTAAAAACGAAGCCCTCCCGCCAACCCTTGCCAAGATCCACCGCACCCCATGGCCCTAGGGCCACTGGAGACGAGGCGGACCTGCGGCGGCACCGACGAGAGGCAGGAACCCTATCTTTTCACGGTCTGTTTCACATAAGTTAATGTCGAATATGGTACGATAGATGTTTTAGTGCTCACGCTGCATATATGTGGTCTGGTCTATATATTTAGCTACTTAAATCAGAGTATAAAAAGAAGAGCCAGGTATCAACGGTCAGTGCGAATTACAATACAGAATGAAGAGTACTTGATATTTAATCGCCCACAGTAAGGTAGAGGAAACTCATCTAGGGACGTCGTTTGGTTTTATTTCCACATGGGCCTCCATTAAAGGTGAACAGATCAAATAGTGACTTCCCCGATGCATCTTTTTCCAATTGTTTGTTCACACATTTACTCCAACACAACATGTGACCACCACCTCTTCTGCGGGGTCAAGCAATAAATCCAACATGGGAATGCATGATTGTGACTAGCTTCAAGAAGTATCAAAGAAGATCATGATTTTTTTTCAAAGGCTCTATCATTTTTTAGGTCAAGGTTTCAAACACAATTTGCTCGGATCTTCGAAAGAAAATGCAGCTTGGCTGGAGTGCATGTAGGAGTTTCAGCTTCCTGGTCTGAGTATTGTTTGGAGATCAACCAAGGCTAGAAGTCCCATAGGGACCGCAGTGGCTTATTATTGCATCTCCAAATTATTGAATTCATAGTCCAGCCAGTTGCTCCAAAAATCCAAAATAATGGAAAGGGGCGAGCAATATATTTCAACACAACTCTTATATTTATCCTCTCCCACCTGTCTGGCAAACACAAAGGAAATGCCACGTGCAATAGTCAGTACGTGTTAGTTCAAAACATTAACTAAAGATAGATAAATAGCATGTTCACGAAAACACCTAGGAGAAGGCCAATTTGGCTCCCGGGCTCAGCTGCACCCTCTCCGATGAAAAAAAAAATCAAAACATATACTAGAAAAATTCAAAAAATTCTAATGTTTTTGTGTGGTAGATAATTTGATGCGTGAGGTTTTCTGCAAATTTCAACTCATTTGGACATTTGAGCAGCTTTCTGCAAAAAAGACAAAATCAGGGTCTATAAAAAAGTTCATTGTTCACGAACTGTTTTGACCCAATTTGTCTTTTTTGCTGAGAGCTTCTGAGACATCCAAATGAGATGAAATTTGGAGCGGACGTCACGCATCAAATTATCTACTACACAAAAATTTTGGACTTTTAAAAAAAAAATCTAGTATTTGTTTTGAATTTTTTTCTGAGCGGGTGCATCTGAGCCCGGGCTCAGATGCGGATTTTCGAACACCTAGCTACTTTACTATCAAACTAATACTACTACTATTCTGGAAACCATATGCATTCACTAATTATTTGTTTCACGGTCTGTTTTACATAAGTTAATGTTGAATATGGTACGACAGATGTTTTAGTGCTCACGCTGCATATATGTGGTCTGGTCTATATATTTAGCTACTTAAATCAGAGGATAAAAAGAAGAGCCAGGTATCCAACGGTCCGTGCGAATTACAATACAGTATGAAGAGTACTTGATATTTAATCGCCCACAGTAAGGTAGAGGAAACTCATCTAGGGTCGTCGTTTCGTTTTATTTCCACATGGGCCTCCATTAAAGGTGAACAGATCAAATAGTGACTTCCCCGATGCATCTTTTTCCAATTGTTTGTTCACACATTTACTCCAACACAACATGTGACCACCACCTCTTCTGTGGGGTCAAGAAATAAATCCAACATGGGAATGCATGATTGAGTTTGCTTCAAGAAGACGTAACAAACAAAAATCGTGAAGTCCATTTTTTCAAAGGGTCGATAATTTTTAGGTTGGGGTTTGAAACACATTTTGCATGGATCTTCAGAAGAAAGTTCAGCTCGGCTGGAGTGCGTGTTTGGAGTTTTATCTTCCTAGTCTGAGCATTGTTTGGCAGCCGACCCAGCCTAAAAGTACCATAAAGACTGTGATGGCTTAGTATTGCATGTCCATATTATTGAATTCATGCTCCAACCTGTTGCTCCAAAAGTTCAAACTTTTGAAGAGAAGGGGATGATATATTTCAACACAAATTTTACATTAGTCCTCTCCCACCCGTCCGGCGAGAGCAAAGGGAATGCCGCATATAATACCAATACGTGCTAGTAAAAAAAAGTAACTAGGGATAGATTAGTAGCATGTTCACAATAACACCCAGCTCCTTTAATTACTATGAAATCAATACTATTCTAGAAACCCTATGCATTCAACATTTATTGGAAGGTCTGTTTGACATAAGGTAATGTATTGAGTATAGTACAGTCAGGGGCGGAGCTACAGGGTGGACAGGGTGGGCCGCGGCCCACCCTGGGATTTTGGACCAGGCTGTACTTCTACGTATTAGAGATGGGCCAGAGAAAAACAAAAGCCCAATATGACCCATATCTGGCTAGCCCAAGAAGAAACAAACGCACGCAGCTGTTCGGGCCACTGCTCGTCCAGACATAGCTCGCTCCCTCGTTTCCTATTCTTCTGTCGTCACGCCACCGCTGACCTCGTCGAACGTCGTCCCCGCCTACCTCACCGTCCTAGGAGCGAGGAGATGATTTCGTCTCCGTCTGCCCCGCCCGACGCACAGAGCCTCCCCGCGTCCGCGGCTCCCACCGTCCTGCGTGGCTGTGCCCCAGCCCAGGTGCGGCAAGCCAGTAACCGGCAATGCCCACTGTGTGGCGGGCGGTGGCTGGTACCCCTGCAAGCCAGCGCCAGCAGCCCAATCCGCACTTTCGCAGTCTGCTACTTTTCGATCTGAGGTACTAGCGTACTGCCCATTCCCAATTTTGATTGATGGCTTGTTAATTGATATCCATTCCAGTGAAGTACATATGTAGATGAACTGATGAACACATTCCAGTGCAGACACTTTGCCTCTTTTTTTATGCAAAACTGAGACTTCATTCAGAATTCTATTATGTTTGTAAGGCCATATTGATCAATTTATATGTAGTAAATAGTTATATAGTTCACATGTCATATTTGTTGTAAAAAAAAATTTGGACCACCCTGGTTTCAAATCCTAGGTCCGCCACTGAGTACAGTAGATGTTTTAGTGCTCACATGCATATATGTGGCCTGGTCTATATTTAGCTACTTACTACCTCCTGCAAAAGCACTCAATTAATGTGCCCGTTTTCTTCACAAAATTATGTTTCCAATGCATTATATGCAATCACTAGTAGAAAAAGGCCCATTTGTCCCAGTTCATAAGGCCATTTGCCCCGGTTCCTAAACCGGGACTAAAGGGTCGGTACTAAAGCCCAGTACCTTTAGTCCCGGTTCTTATACAAACCGGGACAGATGGGGCTCCACGTGGCCGCTGCGGCTTGCTCCAGGCAGGAGGGCCTTTTGTCCCGGTTGGTAGCACCAACCGGGACTAAAAGGCATCCACGCGTCAGCAGTTCAGGGGCTGAGATTTTTGTTTTTTCAAGGGGGGGGGGGGCGGCGGTTTTGGGGGTTTCAGAGGGTTACTTTAGGGGTTCCATATATTGTGTTAGCTAGCTAATAGAGAGAAGTGTCCTCTCTTATCTTCGTGCTTGGTCGACGCTACGTACTATACGGACAGAGAGGACTCAACACGCTAGCTAGTAAGCAAATGAAGGAAACCATTAAGTACACAAGATCGTCATGAACATATACAAAGAGAAGTGATTGACCTCTCTTTCTCCGAGAGATTGGTCGAACAACAAGTTTTCGTATATTTATCCGACGCTACTAGCTACATATATACAATATAAGATCTCTTACAATCCCCCTAACATCTGATGTCAAGTTCCACATGGTATTCTCCGTCTTTATCTATGACGTGGTCAAGAAAGAATCCCGCCAATTCCTCTTGAATTGCTTTTATGCGATCTTGTGGTAGGAGTTCATCCCGCAGCTGCCAAAGCTAATTTGAAGAAGGGGGTCAATATATATATATGAATGAAACTCAACACAAATGATGGTAATAAAATAAAATTATGAATATTATGGCTTACACACTTCATAATCTTCTTTAGAGTAGCCCCGCGGTGAAGACGGGGACGGGACGTGACGGACCACTAAACCTAGACAAATCTCGGGGAAAATGGAGCTTGGAGGTCAAGCTTCGAGAGGAGAGAGCTTAACTAGTGTCGCTCGGGCATTTCATCGAACACCTCATGTGCATAGAAGGTGAGCTAGAGCACCACAAAGCTCTCCCCTCGCCGGTCAGAAAAAACAAAGCAGTGTGGAGTGCTCTGCTGCGGCGATGGGGTATACTGTCCCCGTTTCAGCCACGAACTGGGACCAATGGCTATGGGCCAGGAGCGAGGACCATTGGTCGTGGTTCGTGCCTGGAACCGGGATAAATGGGTCCAGATGAACCAGGACAAATGCCCCACGAGGCCCGGCCCGCCCCCTGGGCGCAAGAACCGGGACGTACCCCCTCATGGGTCCCGGTTCGTAACTGAACCGGGACTAATGGGCTGACCAGGACTGAACCAAAGCCCTATTTTCTACTAGTGAATGCATGCATGAATAAAGTACATGCATTGGTCAACTTTCTCTTAATCCTCACATGCAATGATTTAATGCACCTTGAAAATTGAACATGTGATGGGAAACAAATAAATTGAGACTTATAAAACGAGAAATCTAAAATTTTGAGATAAGCCCTATAAACCGGATAAGAGGAAGTATAAATCATAGGATAGAAAGAAGAGCAAGTTATCACGTGGTCAGTGTGGTCAACAAAACAGAATGGAGAGTATTAGACATTTAATTGCCTACAGTAAGGTAGTGGAAACTCATCTGTGGTCGTCGTTTGGTTTTATTTCCACATCGGCCTCAATTAATAAAGGTGAACATAACAAATAGCGACCTCTTATTTTTCCACCGCATTTATTTCTCCCACACAACATGTGACCACCACCTCTTTTGTGGGGTCAAGAAATAAATTCAACATGGGAATGCATGATTGAGGTTAGCTTCAAGAAGTCGCAAACAAAGATCGTGAAGTCCATCTTTTCAAAGGATCAATCATTTTTTAGGTTAGGATTTGAAACCCATTTTGCTCGGGCCTTTGGAAGTAAACGTAGCTTGGCTGGAGTGTGTGTAGGAGTTTCAGCTTCCTGGTCCGAGTATTGTTTGGCGATCGACCCATGCTAGAATTCCCATACATACCGTGGTGGCTTAGTATTGCATCATCGAAGTATTGAATTCATGCTCCAGCCAGTTACTTCAAAAGGCCGAATTGATGGAAAAAGGCGGGCAATATATTTCAACGCAAATCTTACATTGGTCCTCTCCCACCCGTCCAGTGAGAGCAGAGGGAATGCCGCTTGTAATACCCTTACGTGTTAGTTATAAAAAGTAACTAAAGATTATGTTCACATTAACACCTAGCTACTTTACTTTGAAATATGATATACCTTGGAGATTTATCGTCATTATCCTATTTATCCAACATGTAATATAAAAGCGTTTTTAACATTAGTGTAGTGTCAAAAACGTTTTTATATTATGGGACGGAGGGAGTAACATTTAGTGAAGAAACTACCTTTGATTCCTGAAAATAGTACCATGTACCATTGGTTCTTCAGCCCTCGAGCTAGCTGGGAAATTAGTGGCAAGTGGCACTGGATGATGCTGAATGATTAGAAGATTCAGATGCTGCCATTGGAGAGCATTGCTCAGCTAAGTTACCTATCGAAGTTAATTTATTGCTGCCCTGCGTCTACTCCTGTGGAAGAATCAGGAGTCCAAATGTGTCCGACTCTCGAAATTATAACTTAACTTGAGTTATTTATCATATATAGCTGCATCGATCTGAATAATCTAGTTGCTCATTGTAGATATCGAAACCTGTATCTATCTAATTCTAAAGAATGTTTGTATTTTTTTCCCAGGTATCTGTTATGACGTCCAAATTAATCGCACTGGTATATTGTAACAGTAAGGAGAAAGCCCTTTCCTGTACAAATCAAGTTCAGAGAAGTTTATACCTGCTAGTAGGCGAGTACACAAAGCCACATGCAAGCCTTGCCTGCTAAGGGCATCTCCAGCCGTTGACCCTCCAGGGAGCGTCTAAAAGCGCCGCCTGGGGGTGAGCCGGCGCAAAAAATGGCCCTGGGGCGAGTCGGTGCCCAGCCGTCGGCCCCCAGGGCCGCCCCCAGCCGCGTATTAAAAAACAAAAAAAAAGAAAGTTTGGTGAAGTTATGATAAAACTAGTTAAATTTCGGTCAAACATGGCAAATTTCGGTGAAATTCGTCCAAACATTACATTAAACTAATCTAAAAAAAAGAAAGGGGGAAGTCGTCGCCGCCGTCGCCGCCATCGTCGTCGTCGGCCTTCTCCTCCTTGACGCGGGCGCCCCTGCTGGACCCGTGCCCGGCGTCGCCATGGCGAACAGGCGGCGGCGCGTAGTCGTCGTCGTCGCTGTCGCACAAGACGACGACCCCGCCTTCCTCGCGCCCGCGTCGGCGCTCCTCGAAGCGGCGTAGGGCGGCGCGCTGGCGCTCCTTCTCCTTCTCGCGGCGCGCCTTCTCCATCGCAATGGAGTCCTGGCGCGCCCATTCGAGGGCGGCGTCGTCGTCGTCGGCGAACTCGGCCTTCACCGGCGCCAGACCCGGCTCCGTCTTCACCGGCGCCATACCCGGCTCCGTCTTCACCGGCGCCAGCCCCGGCTCCGTCTTCGGCTTGACGAAGCGCGGAGGAGCCGACGAGGGGGCGCGCCGGCCGCCCTCGTTGATGACGATGCCGGCGCTGCGAGTGCGCCGGCCGAGCGGCGTCTCCGCCGCGGGCTCGGCCTTGACGCCGAGCAGCGCGGAGAGCCGGAGGAGTGGGAAGAAGAACGGGACGACGAGGAGGAAGAAGAGGATGCGCCGAACCTTCTTGGAGCCCATGGCCCGGCGCGTCGGTGCTGCGCCGGGGCGGCCACCCTCGCCGGGGGTACACCAACGGCGGGTCGTTGCCGCCCTCGAGGTACGTGAGCACGCCCTCAAGTGTGCGGCCGGGGACGCCCCACCAGAGGTAGCGTCCCTCGCTGTTCTGCCGGCTGCCGACCACCGGCGCGCCGTCGGTGGACGCCAAGCGCTGCTGTTGGCGGCGCTCGAAATACGCCGCCCAGGCCGCGTGGTTGTCGGCGGCGTACTGGGGGAGGGAGAGCTCGGCGTCGGTGATGGACGCGCGCACGATGTCGACCTCCTCGGCGAAGTACCTCGGGTCCGCCGCGGCGTCGGGCAACGGGGGAATGGGCACTCCCCCGGCGCTGAGTCTCCACCCCGTCGGCCCGGCGCGCATGTCCGGTGGCGCCGGGATGTTCGCCTGGAACAGGAGCCACGACTCCTGTTTGCGCAGCGAACGGCGGCCGAAGCCGTTGGCCGCCGCCGTATCTCCGGGGAAGCGCTCGTGGAGAGAGGAAGTGCTGGACGGCGGCGAGGGGCGGGGCTGGTGTGGGCGCAGGTGAGCGGAGGCCGCCGGCTTTTATAGCCGGGCCGCGCCGTGTGTACGCGTGCGAGGGAGTGGAGGCGCCGGCGCGCCGTCCCGTGAACGCGCCGCCCGTGAGGAATCAATGGCAAGGCTGACCGGCGGCAGCCTTGCCATTGATTCCCCGCGGGAACCGAGGCCGTTGGGGAAGACGAGGCGCCGAGTCGCTGACGCGGCTGGCCCGCGTCTTTTTCGCGCCAAAACAGCTCGCCCCGGCGCCCCCGGGCGCCCCCAGCGCGCCGGGTTCGTCCTGGGTCCGCCGGCGCTGTTTTCGGCCCAAGCCGCCGAAAATTGGGCTCCTGGAGACACGACTGGGCCGTTTTTTCGACGCCGGCGCGAAAAAATCGCCTGGGAAGGCCTTCCTGAGGGCGCGGCTGGAGATGCCCTAAGTAGGTACTACTTTTGAACCTGCAAAACTTGTGCCTATTATGTTATAAAGTTGAACCATGCTCATCTGCAACACAACTGTCAGCCTATGCCATCTACAGTATATATGTACTGAAATGAAGGAGTTCTTATGGGAGGATGAAGCTGTGGTATAAAATACTCTGGAAAAAAATGTATATAGTAAAAGTGTGTACCGCCCGAGTTTTTTTTAATACAGTAAAGACGCAAGCACTCATATATAGGCGCATACACTCATCCATATAAACGCACACACACCCCGAGCTGGAAGCAGTGATCAGGCTCACTGTTGTTGTTTTCGCCATTTTTTTTCTTTTTCTTTATGGACTGTAGTGCTCGACCAGGGAAGAAACAGAGCATGCAGAAACCCCAGTACAGCAAAAACAGAGTAGGAGCTGCTCTGCTCTGTTTCAGGCAACCAATGCATGTTTTTCTTTTTTTCTTTTCACTGATGAAGGCTGGCCACTCAACACGATGGGGACACAGTTCAACCGTGCGCATGCATCAACGCAATAACATAGTAACAAGATTTAACTACTGGCAGTACAACCGGTTTACAGTATAATGCAAGGTATATCTGTTCAAGCCAAGAACTAAAAAGGAACATAAAATTTCTGGGCAGATACAATTAGTGATACTAGCTAGAGTGTTTTTGCCTTTTTGTTCATATTAGCGAACATTTTAGCACTGCACTGTAAAAGCAAGATGAGAAAAGTCTAGGAATTTTTATGTGATTATGATGAAGCTGTGGTACAGTTATTGATGCAATATGGAAAGCTCATCTTCTCAGGCTTCTTCAAAGCCTCAGCGTTTGTCATTAACCTGTCCAGAAAATGCAGATTTGCACTCCAAACTGAGAGACAAGAAAAAGCTTATGTAGCTCTACTACTCTCTGTGGCAGTCTCAACGACAACTGTCGTCATGGGCTCGATGATCACCGGCATGATCCTTTTTTTATCTGGTGGAAACAATGATATATGTTATTACCAACGAGTAAAAAAACGCTTTTCCAGTTTATTTTGTTACTGCAACTCTTTCATGCAGTAACAAAACAAACTCTAACAACCTGCCTGTCTAAGCCTCCTGGAATACTTGATCTCCACGCATGTATCATGTCCTGGTGGTCCTGGTGCACACGCATCATGTTTAACATCCTCCCTTAATCACAACTTCGTCAAGTTGAGATTACAACTTGTTTGTAACTATCATGTGGGCCTTGGTAAACCCGTCTGCAATTTGATCTGTAAAATGTATAAAGCGAATGTCCAACTGCTTGTTAGCAACTCTTTCTCTAACAAAATGAAAATCTATTTCAATATGTTTTGTTCTAGCATGAAAGATTGGGTTAGCAGACAGGTATGTTGCTCCAAGGTTGTCACACCACAAACACGGAGTTTGAGTGCGTTTTATACCAAGTTCCTTTAGCATGGAACGAACCCAGATAATTTCAGCTATAGCATTTGCCAAAGCCTTGTACTCCGCCTCTGCGCTTGACCTCGATACAGTGGCATGTTTCCTTGCACACCATGATATCAGGTTAGGTCCAAAGAACACTTCAAACCATGTTCCTATGACTATGATATTATGCAACTCCCGAATACCGGAGGAACACTTCGTGTTCTATCAAACGTCACAACGTAACTGGGTGATTATAAAGATGCTCTACAGGTGTATCCGATGGTGTCTGTTGAGTTGGCATAGATCAAGATTAGGATTTTTCACTGCGATTGTCGGAGAGGTATCTCTGGGCCCTCTCGGTAATGCACATCACTATAAGCCTTGCAAGCAATATAACTAATGAGTTAGTTACGACATGATACATTACGTGACGAGTAAAGAGACTTGCCGGTAACGAGATTGAACTAGGTATTGAGATACCGGCGATCGAATCTCGGGCAAGTAACATACCGATGACAAAGGGAACAACGTATGTTGTTATGCGGTTTGGCCGATAAAGATCTTCGAGGAATATGTGGGAGCCAATATGAGCATCCAGGTTCCGCTATTGGTTATTGACCGGAGACATGTCTCCGTCATGTCTACATAGTTCTCGAACCCGTAGGGTCCGCACGCTTAACGTTCGATGACGATTGATATTATGAGTTATGTGATTTGATGTACCGAAGTTTGTTCAGAGTCCCGGATGAGATCACGAACATGATGAGGAGTCTCGAAATGGTCGAGAGGTAAAGATTCATATATTGGAAGGTTGCATTCGGACATCGGAATGGTTCCGAGTGATTCGGGCATTTTTCCGGAGTACCGGGAGGTTACCGGAACCCCCCGAGGGAAATCATGGGCCTTATGGGCCATGGGAGAGAAGAGGGGACAGCCCACAAGGGAGAGGCACGCACCCCCCGCAAGTGGAGTCCGAATTGGAAGGTGAGGGGGCGCAGCCCCCCTTTCCCTCTTCCCCTCCTCTCCTTCC
>NC_041392.1:1769070-1778367 GCF_002162155.2 Triticum dicoccoides
GGACTCCCCACATGAGGCGCGCCCCCCTTTGGCCGGCCCTCTCCTCCTCCCCCCCCTTTATATACGTGGGAAGGGGCACCCCAAAGACACACAAGTTGATCTTTTAGCCGTGTGCGGTGCCCCCCTCCACAGTTACACACCTCGGTCATATCGTCATAGTGCTTAGGCGAAGCCCTACGCCGGTAACTTCATCATCCCCGTCACCACGCCGCCGTGCTGACGAAACACTCCCTCGACCTCAAGTGTATCAAGAGTACGAGGGATGTCGCCGAGCTAAACGTGTGCAGATCGCGGATGTGTTGTACTTTCGGTACAAGGATCGGTTGGATCGCGTCACTTGAAGCTTCCGCTTTCGGTCTATGAGGGTACGTAGACAACACTCTCCCCTCTCGTTGCTATGCATCACATAGATCTTGCGTGTGCGTAGGAATTTTTTTGAAATTACTGCGTTCCCCAAACAGTGGCATCCGAGCCAGGTTCATACTGCTTACCAGCATGTCATACTTTGATTCGGCGGTATTGTTGGATGAAGCGGTCCGGACCGACATTACGCGTACGCTTATGCGAGACTCGTTCTACCGACGTGCTTCGCACACAGGTGGCTGGCGGGTGTCAGTTTCTCCAACTTTAGTTGAATCGAGTGTGGCTACGCCCGGTCCTTGTTGAAGGTTAAAACAACACACTTGACGAAAAATCATTGTGGTTTTGATGCGTAGGTAAGAACGGTTCTTGCTCAGCCCATAGCAGCCACGTAAAACTTGCAACAACAATGTAGAGGACGTCTAACTTGTTTTTGCAGGGCATGTTCTGATGTGATATGGTCAAGACATGATGCTAAATTTTATTGTATGAGATGATCATGTTTCGTAACGGAGTTATCGGCAACTGGCAGGAGCCATATGGTTGTCGCTTTATTGTATGCAATGCAACCGCCCTGTAATTGTTTTTTATCACTAAGCGGTAGCGATAGTCGTAGAAACAATAGTTAGTGAGAGGACAATGATGCTACGATGGAGATTAATGTGTCGCGCCGGTGATGATGGTGATCATGACAGTGCTTTGGAGATGGAGATCAAAGGCACAAGATGATAATGGCCATAACATATCACTTATATTGATTGCATGTGATGTTTATCCTTTATGCATCTTATCTTGCTTAGTTCGGCGGTAGCATTATAAGATAATCTCTCACTAAATTTCAAGATATAAGTGTTCTCCCTGAGTATGCACCGTTGCGACAGTTCGTCGTGCCGAGAAATCACGTGATGATTGGGTGTGATAAGCTCTACATTCACATAGAACGGGTGCAAGCCAGTTTTGCACACGCAGAATACTCAGGTTAAACTTGACGAGCCTAGCATATGCAGATATGGCCTCGGAACACTGGAGACCGAAAGGTCGAGCGTGAATCATATAGAAGATATGATCAACATAGTGATGTTCACCATTGAAAACTACTCCATCTCACGTGTGATCGGACATGGTTTAGTTGATATGGATCACGTGATCACTTAGATGATTAGAGGGATGCCTATCTAAGTGGGAGTTCTTAAGTAATATGATTAATTAAACTTTAATTTATCATGAACTTAGTCCTGGTAGTATTTGCATATCTATGGTGTAGATCAATAGCTCGTGTATAGCTCCCCTGTCTTATTTTTGATATGTTCCTAAAGAATACTAAGTTGAAAGATGATAGTAGCAATGATGCGGACTTGGTCCGTGATCTGAGGATTTTCCTCATTGCTGCACAGAAGAATTATGTTCTTGATGCACCGCTAGGTGACAGACCTATTGCAGGAGCAGATGCAGACGTTATGAACATTTTGACAAAGCTTGGTATGATGACTACTTGATAGTTTAGTGCACCATGCTTTACGGCTTAGAACCGGGACTTCAAAAATATTTTTGAATGCCACGGAGCATATAATATGTTCCAAGAGTTGAAATTGGTTTTTCATACTTATGCCCGTATCTAGAGGTATGAGACCTCTGACAGTACTTTGCCTACAAGATGGAGGAGAATAGCTCAACCAGTGAGCATGGACTCAGATTGTCTGGGTACTACAATTTCTTGAATCAAGTGGGAGTTAATCTTCCAGATAAGATAGTAATTGACAAAGTTCTCTAGTCACTATCTCCAAGTTACTAGAACTTCGTGATGAACTATAATATGCAAGGGATGACGAAAGTAATTCCCTATCTCTTCGCGATGCTGAAATAGACGAAGGTAGAAATCAAGAAAGAGCATCAAATATTGACGGTTAACAAGACCACTAGTTTCAAGAAAAGGGCAAAAGGAATAAAAGGGGAACTTCAAGAAGAACGACAAGAAAGTTGCTGCTCAAGTGAAGAAGCCCAAGTCTAGACCTAAGCCTGAGACTGAGTGCTTCTACTGCAATAGAAATGGTCACTGGAAGTGGAACTACCCTAGATACTCGGCGGATAAGAAGGATGGAAAAGTGAACAAAGGTACTCCCTCCGTCCGGGTTTATTAGGCCTAAAGACAACTTCTCTTAGACCAAGACACATAGTAATTTGCTCACATTAATTCTTCCATTCCACTCCCAATGCACTCTCTCACATGCATGCAGCCAATGAAAAAGCACACATGAAGTGTATTAACTTTTCAGCCATGGCACCAACAACAATAGCTTTCAATACAACCAATGAAATGGTTGCATGCATGCACCTTTCCAACGCCGGGCCTTATAAAAGGGGACATGCTTGTGATGCTGAGAGGCCTAATAAACCCGGACGGAGGGAGTATATTTGATATACATGTTATTGATGTGTACTTTACTAGTGTTTATAGCAACCCCTCGGTATTTGATACTGGTTCAGTTGCTAAGAGTAGTAACTCGAAACGGGAGTTGCAGAATGAACAGAGACTAGTTAAGGGTGAAGTGACGATGTGTGTTGGAAGTGGTTCCAAGATTGATATGATCATCATCGCACACTCACTATACTTTCGGGATTAGTGTTGAACCTAAATAAATGTTATTTAGTGTTTGCATTGAGCATGAATATGATTTGATCATGTTTATTACAATACGGTTATTCATTTAAGTCAGAGAATAATTGTTGTTCTGTTTACATGAATAAAACCTTTGATGAAAATAGTTTGTTGGATCTCGATCATAGTGATACACATATTCATAATACGAAGCCAAAAGATGCAAAGTTAATAATGATAGTGCAACTTATTTGTGGCACTGCCGTTTAGGTCATATTGGTATAAAGCACATGTAGAAACTCCATGCTGATGGGTTTTTGGAATCATTTGATTATGAATCACTTGGTGCTTGCGAACCGTGCCTCATGGGCAAGATGACTAAAACTCCGTTCTCCGGAACAATGGAACGAGCTACTGACTTATTGGAAATAATACATACCGATGTATGTGGTCCAATGAGTATTGAGGCTCGTGGAGGATATCGTTATTTTCTGATCTTCACAGATGATTGGAGCAGATATGGGTATATCTACTTAATGAAACATAAGTCTGAAACATTTGAAAAGTTCAAAGAATTTCAGTGTGAAGTAGAAAATCATCGTAACAAGAAAAATAAAGTTTCTACAATCTGATCGTGGAGGAGAATATTTGAGTTACGAGTTTGGTCTTCATTTGAAACAATGTGGAATAGTTTCATAACTCATGCCACCTGGAACACCACAACATAAGGGTGTGTCCGAACGTCGTAACCATACTTTATTAGATATGATGCGATCTATGATGTCTCTTACCGATTTACCATTATCGTTTTGGGGTTATGCATTAGAGACAACTGCATTCACGTTAAAAAGGGCACCATCTAAATTCGTTGAGACGACATCGTATGAAATGTGGTTTAGCATGAAAACTAAGCTGTCGTTTCTTAAAGTTTGGGGTTGCGATGCTTATGTGAAAAAGTTTCATCCTGATAAGCTCAAACCCAAATCGGAGAAGTGCGTCTTCATAGGATACCCAAAAGTAACTGTTGGGTACACCTTCTATCACAGATCCGAAGGCAAGATATTCATTGCTAAAAATGGATCCTTTCTAGAGGAGGAGTTTCTCTCGAAAGAAGTTAGTGGGACGAAAGTAGAACTTGATAAGGTAATTGTACCTTCACCCAAATTGGAAAGTAGTTCATCACAGAAATTAGTTCCAGTGATGCCTACACCAATTAGTGAGGAAGCTAATGATAGTGATCATGAAACTTCAGATCAAGATACTACTGAACCTCGTAGGTCAACCAGAGTAAGATCCGCACCAGAGTGGTACGGTATCCTGTTCTGGAGGTCATGTTACTTGACCATGACGAACCTACGAACTATGAGGAAGCGATGATGAGCCTAGATTCCGTGAAATAGCTTGAGGCCATGAAATCTGAGATGAGATCCATGTATGAGAACAAACTGTGGACTTTGGTTGACTTGCCCGTTGATCGGCAAGCCGTAGAGAATAAAATGGATTTTCAAGAGGAAGACGGACACTGATAGTAGTGTTACTATCTACAAAGCTCGAATTGTCGCAGAAATGTTTTCGACAAGTTCAAGGTGTTGACTACGATGAGATTTTCTCACTTGTAGCGATGCTTAAGTCTGTCCGAATCATGTTAGCAATTGCCGCATTTTATGAAATCTGGCAAATGGATAATAAAACTGCATTCCTTAATGGATTTATTAAAGAAGAGTTGTATAGGATGCAACCAGAAGGTTTTGTCAATCCTAAAGGTGCTAAAAAAATGTGCAAGCTCTAGCGATCCATCTATGGACTAGTGCAAGCATCTCGGAGTTGGAATATACGTTTTGATAAGTTGATCAAAGCATATAGTTTTATACAGACTTGCGGAGAAGCCTGTATTTACAAGAAAGTGAGTGGGAGCACTACAGCCTTTCTGATAAGTATATGTGAATGACATATTGTCGATCAGAAATGTTGTAGAATTTTCTGGAAAGCACAAAGGAGTGTTTGAAAGAAGTTTTTCATAGAAAGACCTCGGTGAAGCTGCTTACATATTGAGCATCAAGATCTACAGAGATAGATCAAGTTTTTCAAAGACGTTTTTTTAATGAGTACATACCTTGACAAGTTTTTGAAGTAGTTCAAAATGGAACAGTCAAAGAAGAGTTCTTGCCTATGTTGCAAGGTGTGAAGTTGAGTAAGACTCAAAGCCCGACCACAGCAGAAGATAGATAGAGAATGAAAGTCATTCCCTATGCCTCAGCCATAGGTTTTATAAAGTATGCCATGCTATGTACCAGACCTATTGTATACCCTGCCCTGAGTTTGGCAAGGGAGTACAATAGTGATATAGGAATAGATCACTGGACATTAGTCAAAATTATCCTTAGAGGACTAAGGAAATATTTCTCGGTTATGGAGGTAATAAAGAGTTCGTCGTAAACAGTTACGTCGATGCAAGCTTTGACACCGATCTGGATGACTCTAAGTCTTGATCTAGATACATATTGAAAGTGGGAGCAATTAGCTAGAGTAGCTCCATGCAGAGTATTGTAGACATAGAAATTTGCAAAATACATACGGATCTGAATGTTGCAGACCCGTCGACTAAAAATTTCTCTCACATGCAAAACATGATCATACCTTATTACTCTTAGGTGTTAATCACATTGCAATGTGAACTAGATTATTGACTCTAGTAAACCTTTTGAGTGTTGGTCACATGGCGATGTGAACTATGGGTGATAATCACATAAAGATGTGAACTATTGGTGTTAAATCACATGGCGATGTGAATTAGATTATTGACTCTAGTGCAAGTGGGAGACTGAAGGAAATATGCCCTAGAGGCAATAATAAAGTTGTTGTTTATATTTCCTTATATCATGACAAATGTTTATTATTCATGCTAGAATTGTATTAACCGGAAACTTAGTACATGTGTGAATACATAGACAAACAGAGTGTCACTAGTGTGCCTCTACTTTACTAGCTCGTTAATCAAAGATGGTTAAGTTTCCTAGCCATAGACAAGAGTTGTCATTTGATGAACGGGATCACATCATTAGAGAATGATGTGATTGACTTGACCCATTCCGTTAGCTTAGCACTTGACCGTTTAGTATGTTGCTATTGCTTTCTTCATGACTTATACATGTTCCTATGACTATGAGATTATGCAACACCTGAATATCGTTGTTGTTTTTCCCAATTAACCGGGAAATGTTAGGATTTTTATCCTGTTTTCCTAATAAACTGGATCATCTCTATTCTTAATGAAATGTAGGAACCCCTGCCCTCGCATGAGGTTCCTAAAAAAAGATGTTGGAACTAAATAGTTCTGCTTTACTATTTCCAAATATATTGGAATGGTTAAAGTTTTATGTAGTTTATGATGGCTTTTGTTAGACAAATATGTTTTGCTTAGTTCGTTCATGAGAAGATAATGCAACTCCTCACTGCTATATAAGTGCAGATATTTAGTTCCACTGGGCAATTTAATCAGTTTTATTTCGCCATGAGAGCCAACAATCATATATTCGTTTCATATAGCAAGTGGTTTGCTTCTATTTGTGGCATCTTGTGCTTTAATTTTTTTCTTAACACATGGTGGTCAGATGTTTGCTAGAGAAGCTCATTCAATCGAAAAACATGTTTGACAGATAGAACTTATATGCAATACTATTTAACTAATTGATGTAAAAAATAGCAGTATCATCCTTCTGTCCTATGTTACAAATGTTTAGTGTTCTGTTGTAGTACCATACTTTTTTTTCCAAATAATAAGTGCCACACATCAAGTGCGTGGCACTCCAGCCCTAACGTTCTTTGATGGCAATTCCAGTCACGCAAGGATGGCAAATTTCAGTGACACACGGCAAGTTTATATCAAAAATAAACTGGAGCACGAAAGTTTTCATCCTTGCGTCACTAAGCTTGCCATAAAAAACGTTTGGAATTGCCATGTGCTCGTACCACACGTCAGGCAAGTATTAGGTTCCTTTTTTTAAGAAGGTTGATATCGATATATCCATGATTTATATTCCCTAGCACCTGGCCTAACATTCCATAACATGAAACTGTTTTAACAGTGGTGTTCATATATTTTCTAGTAAAATTCAGTTTCTTATAAAGTTTGTCTTGTCCTGTCATTATCAGGCCATGGTTGTAGAACCTGCTGAAACTTGTGTGATTTCTGGCGACAACCAGGTAAATATAGTAGCACATAGCAATTGAGCGCATTTTACAGAAGAACATCTGAAATACACTTTCCTTAGTTTATATGTTTATGTCACAATAACAGGTTATATTGCAAGCATACGTGAAGGACTTCTGGAAAACGTTTGACCATCGCATGAGCACTGATGGCAGAAGTACGGCGTCGTGGCCACCTTCATGAGCATCTACTACATGTCCAAGAAGGGCAGTAAGACCTAGAAGGATGTTCAGGAGGCCGAGTGCGTCATCCTCGAGCCCTGCCTACGACGACGATGCGGCCTAGTCTCATGCTTATCGGCCCTCTGTCTCTCTGGTTTCAATTTCTTCAGGATGAGATATTCATCAGAACTTCTGTACTACCCTTTTTCTTATCTATTAGAACTTGATCGTGCAGCATTGATTTATGCCACACCTTACTATCAATGTTGTCGTTAGTATTTAATTTACCCCTATTATCTGCGGGATTGCTTAGAACTTAATGAGAAGATTCATGTGGCATTTGACTGGAATAGTCTGATGAATGCTTTGTTGTCATTTCTCTGCCCTTGTCAGGGCATGTGCGGCACCTCTCTGCTGGCTGGTATTATGACTATTGTAAGAAGTGGTACATAGAATTTTCCAAACGTGTTGTTGTTCATTAATTACACAATTTATGCCTCTGCCTGGCTTCAATGTGCTACAGGAAATTAACACAACATACTATTTTTTTTGTGTTCGTTCCGCATGAGAGAGTGCAGAGCGTGCTGTGGCGCTGCTTTGTCACAAGCGACATCTTAAGCGCCCATTTGGTTCATAGTACTCTCTCTGTATCTTAATATAAGATGTTTTCAACACTATACAGTATAAAAGAAGTCTTATATTGTGTTGCAGGAGGGAGTATTTTAGAAACATAGGAATAGGCAAATCATAAGATTAGGATGGCATGATTTGTTGAGTCCTATAGGAACTGAAAATACTGATAAATTGTTGTTGAAGTTGTTTTAGCACCATGCAGAAAAAGTACATGAAATTTGGTCTATGGTTTGTATTTGTACTTGAAATAACACAGTTATTCTTATCATGGAAGAACATAAACTATTACACACTACGGTTTTCTATATCTTTCGAAGTCCAATCGTGTGGGGTATTCTAATTTTCTATTCATGTTGTCGTGAAGGTTTTCCTATGTACGTGGACAGATTTGGCAGTAAGTACTAAACGAGAGTTTCGAGCTTTCAAAATTCTATAGTCTTACACCATGCCAGTCCGTTCTAGATGAATGGAGAACGCATGTGACGGGGTTGGCTGGGTCACGTTTGTATCAGAAGGAGACATGCAAAGAATGCGATTGAGGTTAACCAACCTGCAATTGAATGGTTAGAAGAATAGTGGTATCTTAGCCCATCAGAAAGAACAACATTTATGGAAGCGAGCGTCTTCACTTTACGACAGAGGAGTACAAGACACGGCAGCCCAGCCCAGTTAACTGTGTCCTGTGTTGGAGTACCGCGTAGTACTCTTGTACCACTTGGTTTTGCTGCTTCACATGATTCGTCGATACAAACCCCTATTAAAAAAGGCGAGGGCGGGTCTTTTCCCGCGCAGTAGGCAAGGGAATTTGCCATAGTAGGTCCGTCAAGATCTTCGTATGTTCCGCTATTGGTTATTGACCGGAGACGTGTCTCGGTCATGTCTACATAGTTCTCGAACCCGTAGGGTCCGCACGCTTAACATTCGATGACGATTGGTATTATGAGTTATGTGATTTGATGTACTAATGTTTGTTCGGAGTCCCAGATGAGATCACGGACATGACGAGGAGTCTCGAAATGTTCGAGAGGTAAAGATTCATATATTGGAAGGTTGCATTTGGACATCGGAATTGTTCCGAGTGATTCGGGCATTTTTCCGAAGTAGCGGGAGGTTACCGGACCCTCCCGGGGGAAATCATGGGCCTTATGGGCCATGAGAGAGAAGAGGGGACAGCCCAGAAGGGAGAGGCGCGCAACCTCCCCCCCCCCCAAGTGGAGTCCGAATTGGAAGGGGAGGGGGCGCAGCCCCCTTTCCCTCCTCCCCTCCTCTCCTTCATTTTCCCCCCTCCATAAAAGGAAAGGAGAGGGGGAATCCTACTAGGACACTCCCCACATGAG
>NC_041392.1:1778454-1876954 GCF_002162155.2 Triticum dicoccoides
CCCCCCTTTATATACGTGGGAAGGCGGCACCCCATAGACACATAAGTTGATCTTTTAGCCGTGTGCGGTGCCCCCCTCCACAGTTACACACCTCGGTCATATTCTCGTAGTGCTTAGGCGAAGCCTGCGCCGGTAACTTCATCATCACCGTCACCACGCCGTTGTGCTGACGAAACTCTCCCCCGGCCTCAACAGGATCAAGAGTACGAGGGACGTCACCGAGCTGAACGTGTGCAGATCACGAAGGTGCCTTACTTTCGGTACTAGGATCGGTTGGATCGCGAAGATGTTCGACTACATCAACCGCGTCACTTGACACTTCCGCTTTCGGTCTACGAGGGTATGTAGACAACACTCTCCCCTCTCGTTGCTATGCATCACATAGATCTTGCGTGTGCGTAGAATTTTTTTTGAAATTATTGCGTTCCCCAAACAGCGCCAACTGTCGTGGGAGTCAGTCTGACAGTATAGAGAGGCAAGATCATAGCTACGATGTGGGTGTGCACGCAAGGTTTACGAGTTCAGGCCCTTCGCGGAGGAAGTAACAACCACTATAAGAAATATGTCAACTTGTGACCTTGACTATTGGTCACTGAAAGGTCATCATTTTTCATTTGCGACCTTTTTGTGACCAAAAACAGAAGGTCAAAAGCTGGCGGTCGTAAACTGAAATTAACGACCTTCTTTGGGATAAGGTCGTAGACGTTTACGACCAAAACAGAAGGTCGTTGAACCCATGACCTTTTGTTTTGGTCACTGCTACCTCTTGAGCACTGCGTTGGATTTCCCCGAAGAGGAGAGGATTATGCAGCAAAGTAGTGTAAGTATTTCCCTCCGTTTTTGAGAACCAAGGTATCAATCCAGTAGGAGGCCACGCGCAAGTCCCTCGTACCTACACAAAACAATAGCTCAACGCAACCAATGCGATTAGGGGTTGTCAATCCCTTCACGGTCACTTACGAGAGTGAGATCTGATAGAGATGATAGATAATATTTTTGGTATTTTTGATATAAAGATGCAAAGTCAAATAAAAGGCAAAAGTAAAAAGTAAAGAAATAATAAAGTGATGGAAGATTGATATGATGATAATAGACCTGGGGGCCATAGGTTTCACTAGTGGCTTCTCTCAAGAGCATAAGTATTTCTACGGTGGGTGAACAAATTACTGTTGATCAATTGACAGAATTGAGCATAGTTATGAGAATATCTAGGTATGATCATTATATAGGCATCACGTCCGAGACAAGTAGACCGACTCCTGCCTGCATCGACTACTATTACTCCACTCATCGACCGCTATCCAGCATGCATATAGAGTATTAAGTTAATGAAAACAGAGTAACGCCTTAAGCAAGATGACATGATGTAGAGGAATAAATTCATGCAATATGATAAATACCCCATATTGTTATCCTCGATGGCAACAATACAATACGTGCCTTGCTGCCCCTTCTGTCACTGGGAAAGGACACTGCCGAAAGGCAACTATGAGCGCATTATTGGAAAGACATTTGTCGAAGCGGAGCGATCGGGAAGTACTGTCAGTGATCAAAGGATAAAAGAATGACGAGCTGGGAAACAAATTGCCCAGCTTGGAGAACAAGCGAACGAATCGTGCCCGCCGCTCAAGGTGTCTAGCGACATCTTCGCTAATGATCCGAGGATGGTGCCCGGTTATAGCAATCTTGGAGATTACCTGCCCGACGATGTACATTATGATTTCTTGGAGGTGGAGGCGGTACACAGATACAAGTAAGGGAAGCCTCTCGTCAATGATGAAAGATCTCTAACAACGATGATGCGAAGATTGCATGATTGGTACATGAAAACCTGCAGAGAGTCTGGGGGGAGGAATACTTTGATGCTGAGAGTTAGAGAGGAGCATGACCTCGTTGGAATTGAACTGTTGAATGTTCCATTTGAGGATTTCTTCCAGTTTTTCAATCAAAGGGCCATCGATAAAGCAACGGTCACCTACTACTGTCTGTAAGTACTACTACTTCTGTCATTAAGTCTCTCATTGCATGTATTTATAATTATCCTCACTATATTATGCAGATTGAAGATCGCCGAATTGAAGAAAAGACAAGTCGGTGATATTGGGTTCATTAACACAAATCTCATAGATGCAACTGAATTTAAATTTCATGCCGAAGATACCGAGGCCAACTTTCTACGATCGTTGGTAATAAATGAAAACAAAGATATAATACTCTTTCCTTACAACTTCAAGTGAGTGTTACTCTCTTGTGCATATTCGGTTTCCCTTATATATTAGTCCAGGTTATAGTAATGTAATTGATGAGTTATGCATGCGTGCACAGTTTCCACTATGTTCTCCTAGAGATTAAGCTTGAGCAAGGACTAGTAACCGTCTTAGACTCGAGACGAAAAGATCCCCAGGAGTATGCGGACATGACTCAAATCCTCGAGAAGTAAGTTAAATCGATCATTATCTACCATATCAGCAACTTTGTTCATTTCCTGATATCAAGTAATTGTTTTCTTTGTCTGGCAGGGTTTGGAGAAAATTCACCAAAAAAGCCCCGGGACTGCCGAAGAAGCTGCAATTTAGATACCCGAAAGTAAGTACTATCGTAGCATGTTCCGCGCGTCTCCTAGTGTTTCAAGCGCTAGTTTCATCAATACCATTTGGCATGTTTGCTTATCAGTTTGATTGACCTCTATTTCTTGTAAAGTGGTTGTGGCAGGATCAAGGGAATGATTTCTGTGGATACTACGTTTGCGAGTCCATCCGCTACACGACCTGTGAACGGGGGTACACTGAAGAACAATATGAAGTGCGTAAGCAATAATTTGTGTTGAGTTTCATTTGTTTATATATATATATATGTGTGTGTGTGTGTGTGTGTGTGTGTGTGTGTGTGTGTGTGTGTGTGTATTGACCCCCTTCTTCAAATTAGATCTTTCGGATGCGGGATGAACTCCTACCACCAGATCGTATCCGAGCAATTCAAGAGGAACTGGTGGCATTCTTCCTTGACCACGTGATCGCTGAAGATGGATAATACCATGTGGAGCTTGACTTTGTATATAATTAGGAGATTATATTGTAAGAGATAATTATTGTATATATGTAGCCGGTAGTGTCAGATAGATATACGAGAACTTGTTGTTCGACCAATCTCTCGGAGAAGGAGAGGTGGTCGATATCACTTCTTTCTGTATGCATATATGTTCATGACGATCTTCTGTTTCCTTCGTTTGCTTACTAGCTAGCTAGCGTGTCTAGTCCTCTCTATACGTATGTATAGTACGTAGCGTCGACCAAGCATGGACATAAGAGAGGACACTTGTCTCTATTAATTAGCTAGCTAACACAATATACGAAACACCTAAATTAACCCCCCAAAACCCCCAACCCCCCCCCTTTCAAAAAAACAAAAATCCCAGCCCCTGAAATGCTGACGCGTGGATGCCTATTGGTCCCGGTTGGTGCCACCAACCGGGATCAAAGGCCCTCCTGCCTGGGCTCGGCGCACCGGCCACGTGGAGTCCCATCTGTCCCGGTTCTGGACTGAACCTGGACTAAAGGGCTAGGGCATTAGTAACGACCCTTTAGTCCCGGTTCAGAAACCGGGACAAAAGGCCCTTATCAATCGGGACTAATGGGGGTTTATCTACTAGTGAATTTTTCTGCTGATAGAAACAACTTGTGCATTTCCAATGAACTAGTTGCTACCAAGTTTCAGGATGATGAGTGAAAGTTGGTATAATTCTGTATATTTAATTTGCAGTTCACAATGGTTGGCTAATAAGACCCTTCATGCCAACTACAAGTAGCCGCCAAATCTATGTAGATAAGTTATACTCCAACATCTCCTTCACGTCTATATAGATACTGGTCTAGGGGTCAGCTTTGGACATTATACTGCGACATTCCCCTCACATCTATGCTCTTTTAAAATTTATGACGTGGGCAATAGAAGTCAGGGCAAGCTGGAATTATTTATTGTATTTATTAGTTTTTGAACCAAGAACCTCTTGGTAACAAATTTATGCGCCTAACCAGTTCACCAATCGGTTCAGGGTTCAAAACCCAGTAAATGCAATAACTAATTGCAGCCTAACACTGCTTCCGCTGCCCACGTCATGAACTTTAAAGGAGCATAGGCATGAGCAGGAGTGTTGGAGTATAATGTCTGACCATCTTCAATAATTTGAACTTTTGGATGAGTTGGTTGGAGCATGAATTTATCATGGTATCAAAGCCACGAGGTCTCGAGTTCAAGACCCGACTGGTGCAATTAAAAATAAAAAATTGTAGTCCACTTTGGTCCATGTTTAGACCTGAGGGAGCCGCACAAGAGGGGGGTGGGGGTGGGGCGTGTTCAAGTATAAATGCATAGCCCATCTTTTCTCATCAGCTTGATCTTCTGGAGCAACTGGGTAGAGCATGAATTCAATACTTCTAAGCTGTCTTAGAAATGAACAAGTCATAGGTAGAGCTTATTGATGCAGAAACTCTACGCTTAAAGACTCAAACAACAGAAAATGGAAGAAACTGAAGAATGTTGCTAGCAGACCCTAGTGCTATAGCCCATAATTAAGGAGTAATTAACATCTCATAGGAGTTTCCCAACAAGAAACAATATCTCTTAGAACCAACAAAGGCAAACATAGGTCAAGCTTGAAATTCCACCACCAGTACAATGCTTTCACAACTAAATGAATCGGACGGAGATGGTAATACTTAATTTGGTAAAATTGTGCTGCTGGTGTGCTGCATTGTTTACTTCTCGCCGAGTTACTTCTCGCCGAGTTGAGTGCAAGATTCAAGGACATGCTGCAGTTTATTTCCATGTCAAGCATCATTAGCATCGTCTTCATGCATGCAGTCAATTCACGAACAGAGAGGTCTCCATTCCAACACCAGCCAGGACACTTAAAATTTATCATCTATTACTGAAGCATATGGAGAGAATCACTGCAAATCATTGGTAACATCGAAAATTAATGGTGATATACATAGCAAACGAATATTGAACTGTAAAAGACTTTAAGCATCACAACATCCAAATCGCCGAGAAAATGACAATGGCTTACTTATGAAGTGTTTTGCCTAGCTGGGAACCTAGCATAACAGTTGCACAAAGTTTCCTTGATGTCTAGCTCTCACCAAAGACAAGCTGTTTTTTGAGGGAGGGGAACGGTAACTATTGCTCAAGGAATAGTACTAGCTTGTTCACCATTTCTTTAATGGAAATGGTCTCTTTTTTCAGCTTTCCAGAGAACTTGGTGAAGGAAATGAACAACAATACATGACTAAATTAATTAAGGAGAACAAACAAGGGAAATTATCCTAAGTTGTACAGGACCAGGTGTTAACAAGACAAATGCTTAGCAATAAAAAACTTATTTTTCATTGCTTATGCACTGAATGAGCCTAATTTTAGTCCATGTACTCTGCTTCTAAGCAAGTGTGATGATATGATTAGTAGTGCCATTACAAAGTCATAGCTTGTGAAGCGCATTAGGCGAAGTTCCTTTTCTTAAGGGGGAATTCGTCGGTCAATAAAAACTGAAGACGTACTGAAGATGCAAAGAGTCCAAACACACAAAGTTCACACCACAAGCCAAGAAAAAGTCTGAAACAAGGGATAAAGCTACAACTTCTTGTAAAACCTGTTCAAATTTGAGATGATGTACCAGGTAAGCAGAAGCATCTAGCAGCAACTCTGATGTTCTTGGTTTCTACTTCCAAATTAATTGGGTAATATTGTCTTAGTCTCCTCAAGAGAGAGGTTGTAGTGATCCGATGCCTCATCTTCATGCAACTCATTAACGAATAGAGAAAACACATAAATAATAATCTGCTACTGAAGCATCTAGAGACTAGCACTGCAAAAAATAATAATTGATAACATCAAAATGTAGCAGCAATACAAATATAGCAAGCATGTATATAACTGTAAAAGATGAGAGAAGCGCATGAAGTGTAGATAGTGCGACAGTGGCACAAAGGCATTTCCTTGGTTGATGTCAACCTTGCCAAAGAACGTCTATGCTTGCAGAAGGAAATATTTAACTAAGAATGCATTTCTAATGGAGTGCAGACAGAAATGATATATATAGTTCTAGTAAAGTTGGGCAGGACCAAATAATTAACACACCACTTTTAGAAGAGAACTTCAAAATGTACCACTAGCCAATTCAAGGTATACACAATGTGTAGCAACAGCACAACTAGTTGGCCTGTCATCTTCCTCCCATCACCACAAGAAAAAGGCCCGTACGCGAATGCGGAAAGTTTGTGCAAGAACCTCACATGTGTACCACTAGTTTGTGGTCTATCTGAAGCGCGCATCAGTTATCTGGCGCTGGGAGCGACAACTACCAAAATTAAGACACATTTGAATACTTATCTTTGAGAGGCAAGACAACATATGCATTTTTGGATGGCAACTTGGATGTTGTTACGGTAAGGCAAGGGACTGCAAATCCTTTATCCCCAGTTCAAATCTAGGTGTCGCCCGACCAACAAGTACTCATGACAATTCAATGCATATACTTGACCAGCAAGAGACTGCTGCTTAACCTAGAAATAAATTATACTACCAACTAAATAAGATAGTTATGCTGAGGCCGGGGTTAATCCTCCTTTTCTATAAAAAAAACTAAATATATAGTACTACTAATGTATCGGTTCATGCATCATAAAAGGGAGAAGGATATATTAGCATGCTGATGATATACGCACCGGGTAAATATTTACAGGTCCAGCGGCAACTCCCCATTTCCTGGGCCTTGGCTTGTTTAATCAAAGCTGGGCAGTCGGGAGAAAAATATACTGTTACCTTTCCAAAAGCCTAGACTAGGGTGGTTGGGATGTGTGCTCGCTGCTGTCTCCACGGCAGTTTCTACGGCTTCAACAATGCCATCGTTGCCATTTACAAAGCATTTGACAGTACGCAGGCAGGGGAGGTTCTCGATTCCAAAGCTCGGAGAGTCAGATTCATTTACGTGGCAAACAAGCTTGAGTTTTTCTAGCTTGGGCATGGATCCTGCGGCAAATATCAGAGCTACCGGGGATACACCATTTCCATCATAAATAAAAATCCTCAATGACCGGAACCCAACTTCACCACTTATTCTGAGCTTATTCCTTGACTCTGTTCTCTGCGTGAGGTGCAGAATGAGCAGAGTGGGTAAGGCCCCAAGCATGCATAGGTCATCCTGCTTGACTCCATCCACTTGAAGGATTAACTGTTGGAGGTTTTTGAGGGAGCTCAGCCATTTCGGAATCTGCGGGATGGCTAAAGAGCAGTTGATAAGTTTCTCGAGGGTAGGCAGGCACAAAGGTTCCTGTAAGAGGCCGCTCAAATCCATAATAGTCAGAGAGCGAAGGTTCTGGGTGCCTAGCTTACACAGGGAAGAGATGACCTCCCCAATCACATTTGTATGCCCAGTGTCAGAATTAACATTGAACCTAATGTGAAGGACCAGATTCCTCAAATTTTTCAGCTGGCCAAGGCTTGACAGAAAGTCTAATGATTGTCTGGAGACACTGACCAATTTCAACGTCTCCAATGCTTGCATGTTCGCAACACCATCAGGAAATTTAACACCAACATCAACAAGTAGATGTGATAATTTTCTGAGATTAACAATAGATGCAGGTAATTCCATTACATCAGTTTCTCTTAGGTCCAGGATCTCTAAGCACCCTAAACGTCCAATTTGTTCTGGGAGCTTTCTTATTCCTATATGTCTGAAGCTCAGGTACCTTAGCTGGAACAGCCTCACTATATTTTCAAGATTTTGTTCTCCCAATCGTTGGTAATCGTGTAAGTTGAGAACACGCAGATGTCTAAACTTCTCCAAAGAAGGCATTTCCACAAAAGATCCAGAGACTGATCGGACATGGGACAGATCCAAACCTGTCGTTGGTATTGTTGAATTTCCTTCCTTGACGCCTTGCAAAAATAATCGACGAATGACTTTGCTTTCTATCCCAGTTGTCGGAATGGGAGTACTAAGGAAAGTAATGAAGTTCTCTTCGGTGGACTTGGATATTATGAAATCAAGAATTATGTCATGAACTCGGCAGCCCTTCACTTTACCATATTCATTTGTCTCGACGGGTTGGATCAAACACCTATTGACGAGCTCGTTAAAACACCTTTCTCCTACCTCATGTGTTGTATATCCGTCTTCTTTTTGAATGAATCCTTCACCTATCCACCTCCTTATCAAATCATACTTCTCAATAAAAGAATCTTCCGAAAACATACTCACATATAAGAGACAAAGGTAACCCAGCACATTTTTTATGTTAGCCAACAAACCAGAAACAGCGATGATTGCCAAAGGTAACCCAGCACATTTTTTCAAGATTTGATCACATACTTCTTCAAGGTATGGTGGGCAATTTTCTTGGGAGTCGAATAGTCTTCTGTGAAATAGCTGTCTTGAATGCACCACTGTAAGAGGCCTTACCCCATAAATATTGCCACTGAAATATGAACTGCATGATTCGGCAACATCATTTCTACGAGTAGTGGTGATTATGATACTGCAAGAACTAGTCTTGGGGAATGCAAGCTTAATAACATTCCATGCAGCCACATTCCATATATCATCAACGACAACAAAATACCTGCACATGGATTCAAAGATGATGTCAACAGGTTTTAATATAAAGAGTGTACAGCAAGATAGACAAAAAAAAGAAACTTGAACACAGTGACATCATAAAAAATACTCCTATGTAAGAATGCTACAGGTGTTGAAAATCATTGTCAAAAATGGCGTGCGCTTTGGTGAAATAGGTGGTAGGCAGAGGAAAAATTAGAAACTTATGCCAAACCACTAGTAGAAAAGGGGGCAACGTCTAGGCCGGGTCAGCCCATTAGTCCCGGTTCAGTCTGGAACCGGGACCAATGGGGGCATTGGACCCGGTTCGTGAGCCCAGGGGGCCGGCCGGGCCACGTGGGCCATTGGTCCCGGTTCGTCTGGACCTTTTGGTCCCGGTTGGTGGGACGAACCGGGACCAATGGGCCTGGCTCCTGGCCCACCACCATTGGTCCCGGTTGGTGGGTTGAACCGGGACCAAAGGCTCCCCTTTAGTCCCGGTTCATGCCACCAACCGGGACCAATGAGGTGCTTATATATACCCTCGCCCGCGAGCAGAGCACTCCGGTGCTCTGTTTTTCTCTGGCCGGCGAGGGGAGGGGTTTGTGGTGCTCTAGCTCACCTCCTATGCACATGAGGTGTTCGATGAAATGCCCGAGCCACAGTAGTTAAGCTTTCTCCTCTCGAACCTCGACCTCAAAGCTCCATTTTCCTCGAGATTTGTCTAGATTTAGCGGTCCGTCACGCCCCACCCCCGTCTTCACCGTCGTCGATCACCCGCGCCGATCTCATCACCGACACCACCGTGGTGAGCCTCTTGTTCTTATCTTCTTTCTGAAAGGAAAAATATTGTTACTTGTATGTTTAGATAGATATTTGTATAATTTTCTTACTTTTATTATTGCATCTTATATAGTGCGATGGTTTTGGTATGCGCCCCCGTCGGCCCTCGTCTTGTCTATGATTCGGATGTGGTATATATATTATCTTTATAACTATTGGTTCATTTATTGTTTATGAAAATTATGCGGACCAACGTGATATAGATTTTATATATCTAGGATGTATGTGAACCGGAAATTCCAACCGACCCTATTGTTGAGAGGTTAAATTTAGTTGAAAAAGAAAACAGTTTCTTGAAGGAAAAAATAAAAAAAATTGAGGAGGAGAAGATGATATTGGAGTTGCATGTTGCGGATGTCGTCGATGATCACAAGATCAAGATGGATGCAATGCCCTTGAAGATTAGAAAGATTAGAAAATATGCCATTCATACCGAGGCTTGGTATCATTATGCCGTTGGATCAATTGTTACCTTGGTTGCGATTATGATCGCCTTTGTTTTTGCATTAAAATGTTTTACATAGTTTCAATGTATGTTTTAATTAATTAGATGCTCTGGAGAGCTATATGTTGTTAGATGAGAACTATGTATGTACTTTGGTTTTAATGTGATGATGAACTTCTATTAATTTGGACACTTAATTATATATAATGCACGCAGATGAACCGGCAATGGATGTACGGTGACAGACACACCTCCGAGTACATTAAGGGCGTGCATGAGTTTCTCGATGCGGCTGAGGCAAACAAGCAGAATGGTTTTATGTGTTGTCCATGCCCTGATTGTGGGAATACGAAGTCTTACTCTGACCGGAAAATCCTTCACACCCACCTGCTTTACAAGGGTTTCATGCCACACTATAATGTTTGGACGAGGCACGGAGAAATAGGGGTTATGATGGAAGACAATGAATAAGAAGAGTACGATGACAACTATGTGCCCCCTGAATACCGTGATGCTGCAACGGGGGGAGCTGGTGAAGATCAAGAGGAACCAGACGATGTGCCCAATGATGCTGCAACGGGTGAAACTGCTGAAGATCAAGAGGAACCAGACGATGTGCCCGATGATGATGATCTTCGCCGGGTCATTGTCGATGCAAGGACGCAATGCGAAAGTCAAAAGGAGAAGCTGAAGTTTGATCGCATGTTAGAGGATCACAAAAAAGGGTTGTACCCCAATTGTGAAGATGGCAAAACAAAGCTCGGTACCGTACTGGAATTGCTGCAGTGGAAGGCAGAGAATGCTGTGTCTGACAAAGGATTTGAGAAGCTACTGAAAATATTGAAGAAGAAGCTTCCAGAGGATAACGAATTGCCCGACAATACATACACAACAAAGAAGGTCGTATGCCCTCTAGGATTGGAGGTGGAGAAGATACATGCATGCCCTAATCACTGCATCCTATACCGCGGTGCATACAAGGATCTGAACGCATGCCCGATAGGCGGTGCATTGCGGTATAAGATCAGACGAGATGACCCTGGTGATGTTCACGGCGAGCCCCACAGGAAGAGGGTTCCTGCGAAGGTGATGTGGTATTCTCCTATAATACCACGGTTGAAACGTCTGTTCAAAAACGGAAAGCATGCCAAGTCGATGCGATGGCACAGTGAGGACCGTAACAAAGACGGGAAGTTAAGAGCACCCGCTGACGGGTCGCAGTGGAGAAAAATCGAGAGAAATTACTGGGATGAGTTTGCAAAGGACCCAAGGAACGTACGGTTTGCTTTAAGCGCGGATGGCATTAATCCTTTTGGGGAGCAGAGCAGCAATCACAGCACCTGGCCCGTGACTCTATGTATGTATAACCTTCCTCCTTGGATGTGCATGAAGCGGAAGTTCATTATGATGCCAGTTCTCATCCAAGGCCCTAAGCAACCCGGCAACGACATTGATGTGTACCTAAGGCCATTAGTTGAAGAACTTTTACAGCTGTGGAATGGAAACGGTGTACATACGTGGGATGAGCACAGATAAGAGGAATTTAACCTAAAGGCGTTGCTGTTCGTGACCATCAACGATTGGCCCGCTCTCAGTAACCTTTCAAGACAGACAAACAAAGGATATCACACATGCACACACTGTTTAGATGACATTGAAAGTATATACCTAGACAAATGCAGGAAGAATGTGTACCTGGGCCATCGTCGATTTCTTCCGACCAACCATCAATGTCGAAAGAAAGGCAAGCATTTCAAAGGCGAGGCAGATCACCGGAAGAAGCCCGCCATGCGTACCGGTGATCACGTACTTGCTATGATTAATGATTTACACGTAATCTTTGGAAAGGGTCCCGGCGCACTAGCTGTTCCGAATGACGCTGAGGGACACGCACGCATGTGGAAGAAGAAATCTATATTTTGGGACCTAGCCTACTGGAAAGACCTAGAGGTCCGCTCTTCAATCGACGTGATGCACGTGACGGAGAACCTTTGCGTGAACCTGCTAGGCTTCTTGGGCGTGTATGGAAAGACAAAATATACACCTGAGGCACGGGAGGACCAGCAACGTTTGCACGAAAAAGACGGCATGCCTCCGAAGCAGTATGAAGGTCCTGCCAGCTACGCTCTTATGAAAGAAGAGAAAGAAATCTTCTTCGAATGCCTGCTCAGTTGAAGGTCCCGACTGGCTTCTCGTCGAATATAAAGGGAATAATAAATATCCCAGAGAAAAAGTTCCAGAACCTAAAGTCTCATGACTACCATGTGATTATGACGCAACTGCTTCCGGTTGCATTGAGGGGGATTCTACCGGAAAACATCCGATTAGCCATTGTGAAGCTATGTGCATTCCTCAATGCAATCTCTCAGAAGGTGATCGATCCAGAAATCGTACCAAGGCTAAGGAGTGATGTGGCGCAATGTCTTGTCAGTTTCGAGCTAGTGTTCCCACCATCCTTCTTCAATATCATGACGCATGTCCTAGTTCATCTAGTCGACGAGATTGTCATTCTGGGGCCCGTATTTCTACACAATATGTTCCCCTTTGAGAGGTTCATGGGAGTCCTAAAGAAATATGTCCATAACCGCGCTAGGCCAGAAGGAAGCATCTCCATGGGCCATCAAACAGAGGATGTCATCGGGTTTTGTGTTGACTTCATTCCTGGCCTTAAGAAGATAGGTCTCCCTAAATCGCGGTATGAGGGGAGACTGACTGGAAAAGGCACGCTAGGAGCGGACTCAATAATATGCAGGGATGGGCATTCTTGGTCTCAAGCACACTACATAGTTCTACAGAACGCTACCTTGGTGACCCCGTATGTCGATAAACACAAGAACAGTCTGCGCACCAAACACCCGGAGCAGTGCGACGACTGGATTACATGTGAACACATTAGGACTTTCAGCAGTTGGTTGGAAGCACGTCTCAGAGGTGACAACACTGTTTGTGATGAGTTGTACTTGTTGTCCAGGGGACCATCTTTGACTGTATTGATTTACATAGGATACGAGATAAATGGGAATACATTTTACACGATTGACCAAGATCAAAAGAGCACCAACCAAAACAGTGGTGTCCGCTTTGATGCAACAACTGAGAAGGGAAAGGACACATATTATGGTTACATAGTGGACATATGGGAACTTGACTACGGACAAGATTTTAAGGTCCCTTTGTTTAAGTGCAAATGGGTCAATCTGTCAGGAGGCGGGGTACATGTAGACCCACAGTACGGAATGACAACAGTCGATCTGAAAAATCTTGGGTACACTGACGAACCGTTCGTCCTAGCCAATGATGTGGCACAGGTTATCTATGTGAAGGACATGTTGTTGGAAATATGCCCTAGAGGCAATAATAAATTGATTATTATCATATTTCCTTGTTCATGATAATCGTTTATTATCCATGCTATAATTGTATTGATAGGAAACTCAGATACATGTGTGGATACATAAACAACACCATGTCCCTAGTAAGCCTCTAGTTGGCTAGCTCGTTGATCAATAGATGGTTACGGTTTCCTGACCATGGACATTGGATGTCGTTGATAACGGGATCACATCATTAGGAGAATGATGTGATGGACAAGAGCCAATCGTATGCTAAAGCTTTTCTAATGTCAAGTATCATTTCCTTAGACCATGAGATTGTGAAACTCACGGATACCATAGGAGTGCTTTGGGTGTGCCAAACGTCACAACGTAACTGGGTGGCTATAAAGGTACACTACAGGTATCTCTGAAAGTGTCTGTTGGGTTGGCACGAATCGAGACTGGGATTTGTCACTGCGTGTAAACGGAGAGGTATCTCTGGGCCCACTCGGTAGGACATCATCATAATGTGCACAATGTGATCAAGGAGTTGATCACGGGATGATGTGTTACGGAACGAGTAAAGAGACTTACCGGTAACGAGATTGAACAAGGTATCGGGATACCGACGATCGAATCTCGGGCAAGTATCGTACCGATAGACAAAGGGAATTGTATACGGGATTGATTAAGTCCTTGACATCGCGGTTCATCCGATGAGATCATCGTGGAACATGTGGGAGCCAACATGGGTATCCAGATCCCGCTGTTGGTTATTGACCGGAGAACGTCTCCGTCATGTCTGCATGGTTCCCGAACCCGTAGGGTCTACACACTTAAGGTTCGATGATGCTAGGGTTATAAAGGAAGTTTGTATGTGGTTATCGAATGTTGTTCGAAGTCCCAGATGAGATCCCGGACGCCACGAGGAGTTCCAGAATGGTCCGGAGGTAAAGATTTATATATAGGAAGTCCTATTTCGGCCATCGGGACAAGTTTCGGGGTCATCAGTATTGTACCGGGACCACCGGAACGGTCCCGGGGGTCCACCGGGTGGGGCCACCTGCCCCGGGGGGCACATGGGCTGTAGGGGGTGCGCCTTGGCCTACATGGGCCAAGGGGCACCAGCCCCAAGAGGCCCATGCGCCTAGGGTTTCAAGAAGGAAGAGTCCAACAAGGGGAAGGCACCCCCTAGGTGCCTTGGGGGGGAGGGAATCCTCCCTTGGCCGCCGCCAACCCTAGGAGATTGGATCTCCTAGGGCCGGCACCTCCCCCTTGGGCTCCCTATATATAGTGGGGAAGGAGGGTCTCTCAAGACACACCTTTGCCTTTGGTGCAGCCCTTCCCCTCTCCCAAGTCCTTCTCCTCTCCCGTGGTGCTTGGCGAAGCCCTGCAGGATTGCCACGCTCCTCCACCACCACCACGCCATTGTGTTGTTGCTGGATGGAGTCTTCCTCAACCTCTCCCTCTCTCCTTGCTGGATCAAGGCATGGGAGACATCGTCGGGCTGTACGTGTGTTGAACGCGGAGGTGCCGTCCGTTCGGCACTAGGATCTCCGGTGATTTGGATCACGACGAGTACGACTCCATCAACCCCGTTCACTTGAACGCTTCCGCTTAGCGATCTACAAGGGTATGTAGATGCACTCTCCTTCTCCTCGTTGCTGGTTTCTCCATAGATAGATCTTGGTGACACGTAGGAAATTTTTTAATTTCTGCTACGTTCCCCATCAGTGGCATCATGAGCTAGGTCTATTGCGTAGATTCTATGCACGAGTAGAACACAAAGTAGTTGTGGGCGTTGATTTTGTTCAATATGCTTACCGTTACTAGTCCAATCTTGTTTCGACGGTATTGTGGGATGAAGCGGCCCAGACCAACCTTACATGTACTCTTACGTGAGACCGGTTCCACCGACTGACATGCACTAGTTGCATAAGGTGGCTGGCGGGTGTCTGTCTCTCCCACTTTAGTCGGAACGGATTCGATGAAAAGGGTCCTTATGAAGGGTAAATAGCAATTGGCATATCACGTTGTGGTTTTTGCGTAGGTAAGAAACGTTCTTGCTAGAAACCCATAGCAGCCACGTAAAACATGCAAACAACAATTAGAGGACGTCTAACTTGTTTTTGCAGGGTATGCTATGTGATGTGATATGGCCAAAGGATGTGATGAATGATATATGTGATGTATGAGATTGATCATGTTCTTGTAATAGGAATCACGACTTGCATGTCGATGAGTATGACAACCGGCAGGAGCCATAGAAGTTGTCTTTATTTATTTATGACCTGCGTGTCAACTTAAACGTCATGTAATTACTTTACTTTATTACTAAAGCGTTAGCCATAGTAGTAGAAGTAATAGATGACGAGACAACTTCAAGAAGACACGATGATGGAGATCATGGTATCATGCCGGTGACGATGATGATCATGGAGCCCCGAAGATGGAGATCAAAAGGAGCAATATGATATTGGCCATATCATGTCACTATTTGATTGCATGTGATGTTTATCATGTTTATACATCTTATTTGCTTAGAACGACGGTAGTAAATAAGATGATCCCTCTTTAAAATTTCAAGAAAGTGTTCCCCCTAACTGTGCACCGTTGCGACAGTTCGTTGTTTCGAAGCACCACGTGATGATCGGGTGTTAGATTCTTACGTTCACATACAACGGGTGTAAGCCAGATTTACACACGCGAAACACTTAGGTTGACTTGACGAGCCTAGCATGTGTACAGACATGGCCTCGGAACACAGAAGACCGAAAGATCGAGCATGAGTCGTATAGAAGATACGATCAACATGAAGATGTTCACCGACGTTGACTAGTCCGTCTCACGTGATGATCGGACACGGCCTAGTTGACTCGGATCATGTAATCACTTAGGTGACTAGAGGGATGTCTATCTGAGTGGGAGTTCATAAGATGAACTTAATTATCCTGAACATAGTCAAAAGGTCTTCGCAAATTATGTCGTAGCTCGCGCTTCAGTTCTACTGTTTAGATATGTTCCTAGAGAAAATTTAGTTGAAAGTTGATAGTAGCAATTATACGGACTAGGTCCGTAAACTGAGGATTGTCCTCATTGCTTCATAGAAGGCTTATGTCCTTAATGCACCGCTCAGTGTGCTGAACCTCGAACGTTGTCTGTGGATGTTGCGAACATCTGACATACACGTTTTGATAACTACATGATAGTTCAGTGCGTAATGCTAAATGGTTTAGAATTGAGGCACCAAAGACGTTTTGAAACGTCGGGAAACATATGAGATGTTTTGAGGGCTGAAATTGGGATTTCAGGCACGAGCCCACGTCAAGAGGTATAAGACCTCCGACGATTTTCTTAGCCTACAAACTAAGGGAGAAAAGCTCAATTGTTGAGCTTGTGCTCAGATTGTCTGAGTACAACAATCATTTGAATCGAGTGGGAGTTGATCTTCCAGATGAGATAGTGATGTTTCTCCGAAGTCATTACCACCAAGCTGCTAGAGCTTCGTGATGAACTATAATGTATCGGGGACACATATGATGATCCTTGAGATATTCGCGATGTTTGACACCAAAGTAGAAATCAAGAAGGAGCATCAATTGTTCATGGTTGGTGAAACCACTAGTTTCAAGAAGGGCAAGGGCAAGAAGGGATACTTCATGAAACGGCAATTCAGATGCTGCTCTAGTGAAGAAACCCAAGGTTGAACCCAAACCCGAGACTAAGTGCTTCTGTAATAAAGGGGAATAGCCACTGGAGCAGAATTACCCTAGATACTTGGTAGATCGGAAGGCTGGCAAGGTCGATAGAAGTATATTGGATATACATTGTGTACTTTACTAGTACTCCTAGTAGCACCAGGGTATTAGATACCGGTTCGGTTGCTAAGTGTTAGTAACTCGAAATAAAAGCTACGGAATAAATGGAGACTAGCTAAAGGTGAGTTGACGATATGTGTTGGAAGTATTTCCAATGTTGATATGATCAAGCATCGCACGCTCCCTCTACCATCGAGATTGGTGTTTGCGTTGAGCATAGACATGATTGGATTATGTCTATCGCAACACGGTTATTCATTTAAGGAGAATAATGGTTACTCTGTTTATTTGAATAATACCTCCAATGGTCTTACACCTAAAATGAATGGTTTATTGAATCTCGATCGTAGTGATACACATGTTCATGCCAAAAGATATAAGATAGTAATGATAGTACCACCTACTTGTGGCACTGCCACTTAAGTCATATCGGTATAAAACGCATGAAGAAGCTCCATGTTGATGGATCTTTGGGCTCACTCATTTTTGAAAGGATTGAGACATGCGAACCATGTTTGTTGGAAGATATGCATGAAGAAAATCTATATAGATGGACCGTTTGGACTCACTTGATTTTTTGAATCACTTGAGACATGCAAATCATACCACATGGGCAAGATGACTGAAAGCCTCGGTTTCAGTAAAATGGAACTGGAAAGCAACTTGTTGGAAGTAATACATTTTGATGTGTGCAGTCCAATGAGTGCTGAGGCGTGTAGTGGATATCGTTATGTTATTACTTCACAGATGATTTGAGTAGATGTTGAGTATATTTACTTGATGAATCACGAGTCTGAATTATTGAAAGGTTCAAGTAATTTCAGGGTGAAGTTGAAAGATCGTCGTGACAAGAGGATAAAGTATCTATGATATGATCATAGAGATAAATATCTGAATTACGAGTTTGGCACAGAATTAAGACATTGTGGAAATTGTTTCACAACTGATACAGCCTGGAACACCATAGTGTGATGGTGTGTCCGAACATCATAACTGCACCCTATTGGATATGATGCATACCATGATGTCTCTTATCGAATTACCACAATAGTTTATGGGTTAGGCATTAGAGACAACCACATTCACTTTAAAAGGGGCACCACGTAATTCTGATGAGATGACACCGTATGAACTATGGTTTAAAGAAACCTAAGCTGTTATTACTTAAAAGTTTGGGGCTGCGACGCTTATGTGAAAAAGTTTCAGGCTGATAAGCTCAAACCCAAAGCGGGTGAATGCATCTTCATAGGACACCCAAAACAGTTGGGTATACCTCCTGTCTCAGATTCGAAAGCAATAAGGGATTGTGTCTAGAATCGGGTCCTTTCTCAAGGAAAAGTTTCTCTCGAAAGAATTGAGTGGGAGGATGGTGGAGACTTGATGAGGTTATTGAACCGTTACTTCAACTAGTGTATAGCAGGGCACAAAGAGTTTTTCCTGTGGCACCTACACCAATTGAAGTGGAAGCTTATGATAGTGATCATGAAACTTCAGATCAAGTCACTACCAAACCTCGTAGGATGACAAGGATGCGTACTACTTCAGAGTGGTATGTAGTCCTGTCTTGGAAGTCATGTTGCTAGACAACAATGAACCTACGAGCTATGGAGAAGCGATGGTGGGCCTAGATTCCGATAAATGGCCCGAGGCCATAAAATCTGAGAGAGGATCCATATATGAAAACAAAGTGTAGACTTTGGAAGAACTACTTGATGGTCGTAAGGCTGTTAGGTACATATGGATTTTAAAAGGAAGACGGACAATGATGGTAAATGTCACCATTAAGAAAGCTCGACTTGTCGTTAAGAAGTTTCCCCACAAGTTCAAGGAGTTGACTACGATGAGACTTTCTCACTCATAGCGATGCTAAGAGTCTGTTGGAATTATATTAGCAACTACTGCATTATTTATGAAATCTTGCAGATAGGATGTCAAAGCATTGTTTCCTCGACGTTTTTCTTGAGGAAAGGTTGTATGTGATACAACCGGAAGGTTTTGTCAATCCTGAAAGACGCTAATAAGTATGCAAAGCTCCAGCAATCCTTCTAAGGACTGGAGTAAGCATCTCGGAGTTGGAATGTATGCTTTGATGAGATGATCAAAGATTTTGGTGTATACAAAGTTTATGAGAAACTTGTATTTCCAAGGAAGTGAGTGGGAGCACTATAGAATTTCTGATGAGTATATGTTGTTGACATATTGTTGATCAGAAATGACGTAGAATTTCTGGAAAGCATATATGGTTATTTGGAAAGTGTTTTTCAATGGAAAGCCTGGACTAAGCTACTTGAACATTGAGCATCAAGATCTATAAGGATAGATCAAAACGCTTAATGGTACTTTCAAATGAGCACATACCTTGACATGATCTTGAAGGTGTTCAAGATGGATCAGTCAAAGAAGGAGTTCTTTCCTGAGTTGCAAGGTGTGAAGTTAAGACTTAAAGCTCGACCATGGCAGAATAGAGAGAAAGGACGAAGGTCGTCCCCTATGCTTTAGACGTAGGCTCTACAGTATGCTATGCTGTGTACGGCACCTGAAGGGTGCCTTGCCATGAGTCAGTCAAGGGGTACAAAAGTGATCCAAGAATGGATCACAAGACAGCGGTCAAAGTTATCCTTAGTAACTAGTGGACTAAGGAATTTTCTCGATTATGGAGGTGGTAAAAGAGTTCGTCGTAAAGGGTTACGTCGATGCAAGCTTAACACCTATCCGGATAGCTCTGAGTAGAGATACCGGATACGTATAATGGAGCAACAATTTAGAATAGCTCCAACTAGAACAGCTATTTGGAATAGCTCCAAATAGAACGTGGTAGCTACATCTAGGAGATGACATAGAGATTTGTAAAGCACACACAGATCTGAAAGGTTTAGACCCGTTGACTAAAGCCTCTCTCACAAGCAACATGATCAAACCCAGAACTCATTGAGTGCTAATCACATAGTGATGTGAACTAGATTATTGACTCTAGTAAACTCTTTGGATGTTGGTTACATGACGATGTGACCTGTGAGTGTTAATCACACGGCGATGTGAACTAGATTATTGACTCTAGTGCAAGTGGGAGACTATTGGAAATATGCCCTAGAGGCAATAATAAATTGATTATTATCATATTTCCTTGTTCATGATAATCGTTTATTATCCATGCTATATTTGTATTGATAGGAAACTCAGATACATGTGTGGATACATAAACAACACCATGTCCCTAGTAAGCCTCTAGTTGGCTAGCTCGTTGATCAATAGATGGTTACGGTTTCCTGACCATGGACATTGGATGTCGTTGATAACGGGATCACATCATTAGGAGAATGATGTGATGGACAAGACCCAATCCTAAGCATAGCACAAGATCGTGTAGTTCGTATGCTAAAGCTTTTCTAATGTCAAGTATCATTTCCTTAGACCATGAGATTGTGAAACTCCCGGATACCGTAGGAGTGCTTTGGGTGTGCCAAACGTCACAACGTAACTGGGTGGCTATAAAGGTACACTACAGGTATCTCTGAAAGTGTCTGTTGGGTTGGCACGAATCGAGACTGGGATTTGTCACTCCGTGTAAACGAAGAGGTATCTCTGGGCCCACTCGGTAGGACATCATCATAATGTGCACAATGTGATCAAGGAGTTGATCACGGGATGATGTGTTACGGAACGAGTAAAGAGACTTGCCGGTAACGAGATTGAACAAGGTATCGGGATACCGACGATCGAATCTCGGGCAAGTATCGTACCGATAGACAAAGGGAATTGTATACGGGATTGATTAAGTCCTTGACATCGCGGTTCATTCGATGAGATCATCGTGGAACATGTGGGAGCCAACATGGGTATCCAGATCCCACTGTTGGTTATTGACCGGAGAATGTCTCCGTCATGTCTGCATGGTTCCCGAACCCGTAGGGTCTACACACTTAAGGTTCGATGACGCTAGGGTTATAAAGGAAGTTTGTATGTGGTTACCGAACGTTGTTGTTCGGAGTCCCGGATGAGATCCCGGACGTCACGAGGAGTCCCGGAATGGTTCGGAGATAAATATTTATATATAGGAAGTCCTATTTCGGCCATCGGGACAAGTTTCGGGGTCATCGGTATTGTACCGGGACCACCAGAAGGGTCCCGGGGGTCCACCGGGTGGGGCCACCTGCCCCGGGGGGCACATGGGCTGTAGGGGGTGCGCCTTGGCCTACATGGGCCAAGGGGCACCAGCCCCAAGAGGCCCATGCGCCTAGGGTTTCAAGAAGGAAGAGTCCAACAAGGGGAAGGCACCCCCTAGGTGCCTTGGGGGGGAGGGAATCCTCCCTTGGCCGCCGCCCCCCCTAGGAGATTGGATCTCCTAGGGCCGGCGCCGCCCCCTTGGGCTCCCTATATATAGTGGGGAAGGAGGGCCTCTCAAGACACACCTTTGCCTTTGGTGCAGCCCTTCCCCTCTCCCAAGTCCTTCTCCTCTCCCGTGGTGCTTGGCGAAGCCCTGCAGGATTGCCACGCTCCTCCACCACCACCACGCCGTTGTGCTGTTGCTGGATGGAGTCTTCCTCAACCTCTCCCTCTCTCCTTGCTGGATCAAGGCGTGGGAGACATCGTCAGGCTGTACGTGTGTTGAACGCGGAGGTGCCGTCCGTTCGGCACTAGGATCTCCGGTGATTTGGATCACGACGAGTACGACTCTATCAACCCCGTTCACTTGAACGCTTCCGCTTAGCGATCTACAAGGGTATGTAGATGCACTCTCCTTCCCCTCGTTGATGGTTTCTCCATAGATAGATCTTGGTGACACGTAGGAAAATTTTGAATTTCTGCTACGTTCCCCATCACATGTCTACCAGACCGAGAAAAAGAAAAGATAAGGAAACGAATACATCATACGATGAGCCAAAGCGCCACATAGTTCTTTCAGGAAAAAGGGACATCCTGGGAGTGGAGGGCAAGACAGACATGTCTGAAGATTATGAAAAGTTTCATGAAATTCCTCCCTTCAATGTCAAGGCTGACCCAAGCATCCTGATAAACGATGAAGATTATTCATGGTTATGGCGCAATAAGCAAATGACACAAGCAAAGAAAAAGTGAAGATTTTATCCCGCAACTATTATGATGATACCATGCCAAATTTTTAACACGAGTATGCTATGCCAACTTTTTCAGAGTTCATTTGAAAACTATGAATTTATGTCGAATTTTCTCTATAGGTGCATCTATGTTCATTTTTTTAGTAAAGTTAATCACAAACTTGTGATCCACACAAATTTCAAAGAATTCAAATTTTAACTATTAAAATTTGAAAACTAATGGCACTAACAGAAAGTTTATATTTTTTCTAAAACTAATGGCACTAACAGAAAGTTTATAATTTTGCTGACCTAAAAGCAAAAAGAATTAAAAAATAAAGCAAGAAACAAAATAAAATAAATAAAGCAACAAAGAAAACAAAAAAACTAAAAAAGTGTTTTCAAATTTGAAAACTAATGGCACTAACAGAAAGTTTATAATTTTTCTAAAACTAAAAGCAAAAAGAATTAAAAAATAAAGCAAGAAACAAAAGGAAATAAATAATGCAGAAAACAAAACAAAAAAACTGAAGGGTTGGCCCTCGTTGCACCCGTAGTTTAGTCCCACCTCGCCAACCGAAGGGCGCCCACACCTGTTTATAAACCCGTCCCTCTCTGCGTTGTTGAGCTCCTCTCAAGGTGAAAATAGAAGCACCTATAGAGGAAATTGGACCTAAATTCATAATGAATTTCTCTGAAATTCATAGAAATTGATTATGAATTTAGGTTTAATTTTCTCTATAAGTGCATCTATGTTCACTAACAGAGAAGTTTATAATTTTTGTGACCTAAAAGAAAAAAGAAATCACTAAAAAACTATAATTATTTAGTTCTAAGTAGAAATGAAAAAATAAATAGCAAAAAAAGCCTATAATATTTGTTATGACTAATTAAAATTACCAAATTGAGTATAATAATAAAACACAGTAATATTAAATAGCAGGAAAAAGATTGACTCAAAAATCAATTTTTATAGTAAAGTTATTCATAAACTAGTGATTCACCCAAATTTAATCTAGTCAAATTTTAAAACTAATGGCACTAACAGAAAGCAAAAATATTTAAAAAATAAAGCAAGAAACAAAAGAAAATAAATAATGCAGAAAACAAAACAAAAAAACTGGAAAAAATTAAATATAGCAACAATAAGTATTTTGTTGTAAGTAGAAACAAATAAACAAAAAAAACAAAAAAAGTGCCACCTACTGGGCACCGACGTCCTGAATACGACTAGAAACCCTACCATGGGCCAGGACTCAGGCCTGCGGGAGGCCCAGTAGGCCCACATGCACATATTGCAAGGTTAGGCCCGAAAGCCTGCTTTAGAGAGGAGCTCGAGAGGGAAGGCGCACCGCACCTTATAAACAGGTGCGGCTCCCTCTCAACTAGCGAGGTGGGACTAAACATTTGGGCACGGGGCAGCACAACGCCTTTGGTCCCGGTTGGTGGCACCAACCGAGACTAAAGGGTGGCATTGGTCCCGGTTCGTGGCACAAACCGGGACTAATGCCCCCCTTTAGTCCCGGTTGGTGCCACCAACCGGGACCAAAGGCCGCCGCTTCCCTCCCTTTGGGCTGCTGAAAAGGGACCTTTGGTCCCGGTTGGTGGCACCAACCGAGGCTAAAGGGTGGCATTGGTCCCGGTTGATGCCACGAACCGGGACCAAAGCCTTTTCTATATGAGCAAACACTTAGCAGTTTTCGACCAAATCACACACTTCTCCCCCGACGCCCCCTGCTCCTCCTCGTCGTCGTCGCCGTCGCCGCCCGACGCCCTTGCTCCTCCTCGTCGCCATCGCCACCGACGCCGTCAGGCTGCTCACCTTCGCCGTCGCTGCCGCCACCGACGTCGTCAGGCTGATCGCCTTCGCCGTCGCCGCCGCCCTCTCGGGGCATTAGTAACAATTTTAGAAAAGTTTATACATGAAAACGTTACAATTTTAGAAAAAGAAGGATAGGAAAGAAGAAAATAAGAAGAGGAAAGAAAGAAGAAGAGGAGAGGAAAAGAAGAGGAGAAATAAGTAAGAAGAAGAAAAAAGAAGAACAAGAAGAGGAGAAGAAGAAAGGAATAGTGGAGAAGAAGAGAAAATAGAATATTCTATTTTCTCTTCTTCTCCACTATTCCTTTCTTCTTCTCCTCTTTTTTTTCTTATTTTTTTTCTTCGATCTTCTCCTCTAGCTATTCCTTTCTTCTTCTCCTCTTTCTTCTTCTTCTTCTTCTTCTTCTTCTTCTTCTTCTTCTTAATTTTTATCGGGAACAAGGGTGTCGAGGATCGCCGAGGGGTCGAGGGTCGGGAACTAGGGTCGAGGGTCGTTAAGGGGTCATGGATCGAGGGTTTCAGGGGCAAGGGTTCGAGGGTTCTATAGGGTCTAGGGATCGAGGGTCGAGGGTTCCAGGGTCGTCGAGGGTTCGAGGGGTCGAGAGAGGTTTCCTAGTGTCAAAGTATTGAAGAAATCCATGGCTTCATCATTAGCCGGAAGTAACCAGGGCATGATGGTACGAAGTCCTCCAAAGTTATTTTGGAATGGTGTCCCGGATAGGATAATTTGCCTTTTTGTATGAATTTCAGCTAAGGCCTTCCAAATAACGATATTTGGAAGGTTCTTGCTGAACTTTGTACCAAAAAGCGAATTATCCTATCTGGGACTCTGTTCTAAAATAACTTTGGAGAGCTTCGTACCATCATGCACCTGTTACTTTCGCCTAATGATGAAGACATGGTTTTGTTGAATCCTTTGACACTAGGCAACCTCCCGACCCCTCGGCGATCCTCTCGAACATGAGAGGACGAAGAGGATAAAAAAAGAAGAGGAAGAAGAAAAAAAAGAAGAAGAAAGAATAGAGGAGTTCTTCTCCTCTATTCTTTCTTCTCCTCTTTTTTTTTTCTTCTTCCTCTTTTTTTATCGGGAACGAGGGTCGTTGAGGGACATAGATGTAGTGTCGTCGTTGTCGATATACCCCCTCCCGATAGCTTCAACATGTGGGGGGGTCGATATTCCCCCTCCTTGAAGCGTTCTTGAGGCCACCCCAAACCCTTGAAGCGTTGTCGAGGCCACCCCTAACCCTAGAGAAGCAGCGTCGAGGCCACTAATTAATATATATGATTCCTTACTATGATTAGCTTGCTAGTTCTACGTTTGCCACTAATATATCCATCTGTCATGTTTGAATAATAATTGCCATGTTGTAAATATTTGTAGAAACTATGGACACCGCCCGAGACGAAGCAAACGAAGCGATGTTGAGGGACATAATCTCACAAGGAAATGATGTCGTCTCGTTGTTTCTCAACGACACCGATGGTCTGGAAGGAGAGGGTGAAGAAGCGGGCTCTGGTGACCTAATGCCGGTGCAAGAAGAAGAACGTGAGGACGGCTCCGGTGACCCAATGCCGGTGCAAGAAGGAGACCGTGATGACGGCTCCGGTGACCGAACCGAGGCCGGCCAGGTATATATATTAGTTAAGCCTGTGTTGACTAGCTAATTGATGCATTCATTGTTTTGCTATGTACACATATTAATTAAGTCTTTGCTCTTTTTTCTAGCCCTCCGGATCGAGCACAACTGAGGTAAAGAGACGAGGCCCGAAGAAAAAGTTGAGCTCGGACGAAAGGTTTGAGATCATAGCAATCGCGCCCGACGGCCAACCTATTGAACCCATCTGAACAAAGAAGGCATTTGTTGCTCAGTGCGGGGTTCTGGTTAGGGACAAGATCCCGATCAGCATCCAGCAATGGTTAAAGCCGGCTACAGAAGACCCTAAGGTGTCTTACGTCAATGATATGCAGAAAAATGATCTTTAGACTGAGCTGAAGACAAATTTCACCCTACCGCCAGAGGATGATCCGAAGAAGCCAGTTAAAGAGCAATTAATCAAGTCTTTTGCTCTTAAGAGGATGGCAGACCTATTCAAGAGGTGGAAGAAAGACGTGAATAGGTTTGTCGAGAAAAAAGAGACACCAAAATTCAAGGGCATATATGAGATGATCAGAGATGCCTAGCCTGCATTTGTGGCCCACAAGACATCGGAAAACAGTAAGAAGATGTCGGCGACAAACAAGAAAAATGCTGCGAAGAAGAAGCTTCACCATCGCACGGGGTCAGGTGGCTACCTCGTAGCCCGGCCTAAGTGGGCCAAGGCTGAGAATGATCTGGTTGAAAAAGGGATCGAACCAGAGACAATGAGCTGGCCAGACCGTTGCCGAACTTGGTTCTTCGGGGCTGGCGGAACCTTGGACCCTGTAACAGGGAAGTGCATTTGGACGGACGAGCAACTTGACATACCCTTGAAGAAGCTTCGGTACTATATCAATGCAGCGCATAAAGGGACGTTCCTACCAGACAGAGAGAACAACGAGCTCACAAAGGCCCTCGGGAATCCTGAGCACCCTGGACGGACACGAGGCACGCCAGGCTCCATTCCATGGAGGGCTGGGTTTCCGGACGCAGGCGGTTACAAAAGCCAGGAGAGGAGGAAGAAAGTGCAGCAGTCCGAACTGCACGCGCTTAAAGCAAGGGTGCTCGAGATAGAGGAACGAGAAGCAAATCACAGCAAACGAACTGCCGAAGCTTCCCCCGAAGCTACCCCGCAATCTCAGCGGAGAAGCAGCGTGGCTTCCACCGAGCTGCTTCAGCCGGAGCATGTCTTGACGGCTCCTGCCAGCTATCCCGTGGATGCTATCACGGAGTCTCAAAATTACCACCTTATGACGGAATGGATTAATATGAAGGTCAAGGTGGCTGTTGGCTTTGTTTATCCTTCTGAACCCGGCGCAACTTTCGACTGCTGGCCGATTCCAGAAGGATATGCTAGGGTGATGGTGGATGAAATAACGGAGGGATTTGTGGAGCTCCCGCTTGACCACCCTACCGGTGAAGGGGAGACTGGGCTGGGTTCTGCTCTGAAGACTCCATGCCTATGGCGGAAGGATCTCATCAACCTTCAGAACTGGACGCCTCCGCCTCCTCCTCGTCCTCCTCCGGCAAGTCAGGGCACTCCGCCTCCTCCACCGCCTCCTCCTCCGGCGAGTGACGATCAGGGCCCTGGGCCGGCTCCTTCTCCGGCGCGTGGCGGCACTCCGCCTCCTTCTCCGCCTGCGCTGGCGCGCCTGAGCAGCCAGCCTCCTCCTTCTTCGCCTCGTCAGCAAGGGCGGAAGAGACCCGCCGCCGCTCCGGCAGCTGCTCCGCCTCGTAAGCAAGTAAAGAAGACTGCCGCTCCGTCTGCTCTGTCGGCGTCTAGCAGTACAGCAAGAGGCGGGAGGACATACAGATTCGGTCCTTCTCTGAAGACTCCAAAGAAGTTACCATACGAGATGACCCCGGAGGAGAACGCAAAGATCGCGCGAACCGAGGTGAAGGACTGGTTTCAAGGGTTGAAAGCAAAGAGACATCCACCTCCGGAGGAGAAGGTAGATCCGGTGAAAGTGAAGCGCACTCTGGCTGCCCTGGCAAAACCACCCAAGTCTCCGCCGAAAGGCAACTATGAGCGCATTATTGCAAAGACATGGGCCGAAGCGGAGCAGTCGGGAAGTACAGTCAATGATCAGAGGCTGAAAGAACGACGAGCAGCTGGGAAACAAATTGCCCAGCTCGGCGAACAAGCGAAGCAATCGTGCCCCCCCGCTCAAGGTGCCTAGCGACATCGTCGATCCGAGGATGGTGCCCGGTTATAGCAATCTTGACGATTACCTGCCCGACGAACTACATTATGATCCCATGGAGGTGCAGATACACAGATACGAGTACGGGAAGCCTCTCGTCAAAGATGAAAAATCTCTATCAATGATGATGGGAAGATTGCATGATTGGTACTTGAAAATCTGCAGAGAGTCTGGGGGAGGAGTACTTTGTATGCGAGAGTTAAACCGGAGCATGACCTCGTTGGAATTGAATTGTTGCCTATTCCATTTGAGGATTTCTATCAGTTTTTCAATCAATTGGCCCTCGATAAAGCAACGGTCACCTGCTACTGTCTGTAAGTACTACTACTTCTGTCATTAAGTCTCTCTATATAGCTCAGCTCTTTCATTGCATGTATTTATAATTATCCTCACTATATTATGCAGATTGAAGATCGCCGAATTGAAGAAAAGACAAATCGGTGATATTGGGTTCGTTAACACAAATCTCATAGATGCAACTGAGGTTGACAAAAGGCCCGAAGAAACCAAGGCCAACTTGCTACGATCATTCAAAATAAATGAACACAATGATATAATACTCTTTCCTTACAACTTCAAGTGAGTGTTACTGTCTTGTGCATATTCGGTTTCCCTTATATATTAATCCAGGTTATAGTAATGTAATTGATGAGTTATGCATGCGTGCGCAGTTTCCACTATATTCTCCTAGAGATTATGCTTGAGAAGGGAGTAGTAACTATCTTGGACTCTAGACGAAAAGATCCCCAGGAGTATGCGGACATGACTGAAATCCTCAAGAAGTAAGTTAAATCGATCATTATCCACCATATCAGCAACTTTGTTCATTTCCTGATATCAACTAATTGTTTTCTTTGTCCGGCAGGGTATGGAGAAAATTCACCAGAAAAGCTCCGGGACTGCCGAAGGAGCTGCAAATTAGACACCCGAAAGTAAGTACTATAGTAGCATGTTCCGCGCATCTCCTAGTGATTCAAGCGCTAGTTTCATCAATACCATTTGGTATTCTTGCTTATCAATTTGATTGACCTCTATTTCTTGTAAAGTGGTTGTGGCAGGAACAAAGGAATGATTTCTGTGGATACTACGTCTGCGAGTCCATCCGCCACATGACCTGTGAGCGGGGCGGGTACACTGACGAACAATATGAAGTGCGTAAATAACAATATTCACAATTTTATTTTATTACCATCATTTGTGTTGAGTTTCATTCATTTATATATATATGTATTGACCCCCTTCTTCAAATTAGATGTTTCGGATGCGGAATGAACTACTAGCACCAGATCGCATGCGAGCAATTCAACATGAATTGGCGGCATTCTTTCTTGACCACGTGATCGCTGAAGACGGAGAATACTATGTGGACCATGCGTCCATAATGTAGGAGATTATATTTGTAAGAGATAATTATTGTATATATGTAGCCGGTAGTGTCGGACCATAGATATACGAGAACTTGTTGTTCGACCAATCTCTCGGAGAAGGAGAGGGGGTCGATATCACTTCTCTCTGTATGCATATATGTTCATGACGATCTTCTGTTTCCTTCGTTTGCTTACTAGCTAGTTAGCATGTCTAGTCCTCTCTATACGTATGTATAGTATACGTAGCGTCGACCAAGCACGGACATAAGAGAGGACACTTCTCTCTATTAATTAGCTATCTAACACAATATATGAAATACCTAAATTAATTCCCCAAAACCCCCAACCCCCCCCTCCTTTCAAAAAAAAATAAAAACCCCAGCCACAGAAATACTGACGCGTGGAGGCCTATTGGTCCCGGTTGGTGCCACCAACCGGGACCAAAGGCCCTCCTGCCTAGGCTCAGCGTGCAGGCCACGTGGAGGCCCATCGAGTGAACCTATTATCAACAGTATTGCCCAAAACTGGCCATAGCATATAACACTAAAAAAGGATTTAGGGCATCACCGGAGGTTGGGAGCCAAAAGAATTAGGAAAAAAAATCGAGCCAAGGGAGGAAAATGAACCTTTCCCACGTATATAAAATTCTAAGGGTGTGTTAGCAATAGGGGCTACTCGATGTACTCCTTACATAAGGTTATGTCATATACTCGATGGAGGTAGTAGAGATGTCTTGAAGATTCTACAACATCAAAAGAAAAAGAAAAAACACAGAAATCACAAAACATATGTTCATAGCCCCCGTCCCCGCCCCGTCGCCGCCCCGTCCCCGTCCTCGATGGAGGCCATCGCCGCCCCGTCCCCGTCGCCGCCCCCGTCCCCGTCGCCGCCCTCGTCCCTGTCGCCGCCCCGGGCCCGTCCCCGTCGCGCCGTCCCCGCGTCGCCGCCCCCGCGTCACGCCCCGGCCCGTCGCCGCCCCCGGCCGTCGCCGTCACCCCGCTGTGAGCTCTCCCCATTTAACCCCTCTCCCACGCCCCCGGCGGCCACCATGGGCGCCGGCCCTCCCCGAGCCCATACACACACACACAAGCATGATGAACACACACACACACATGTACATATGTATGAATTAATGCATGTATATATTAGTATATACGTATTTTGTATGTTTAATTAGTCTAGATTTTTTAGATTATTATTTTTTCACTAGTATATATGTATGAATGCATGTTAGATGGATATAATTAGTGTTTAATTAGTATGGATTTTTTATATAATGTTGTTTTTCAGTTTTTTAATGGATGTATAAAAGTTGTGTTTTCTGTTTTTAGTGTTAGATGCTTAATTAGTATGAAATAGCATATAGAATTTTGACATATGCAATGATAGCATAATTAGTGTTATATAGAAATGTTAGAAATTTTAGTTATCAAAATCCAATCATTAAAAAAATGTTACTTCTTGCGGGCATATAGTTAGTATTTGTTGTCGACGATGCCCGGCCCGCATCATCGCCGTCGACACGTCCGCGACGACGTCCAGCTGACCCATGTCCGGGACTAGGCTCCGCCGGGCTGGCACTGGGAGGTGCTGCCTGGAGGGGCGCGCCGCTTGATGAGGAACCCGGCCCCGGGTTCCGTCGTCGACCCTGATCTTGTTTGGTGGCGTTCGCGTGGGCCAGTTTCGGTGCGGAGTGAGCCGGCCCCGCCGGAGGTGGTACGTCGTCGTGTCAGGGAGGAGGACGAGCACGTCCATCGCTACATGGTTGCGTTAGAGGGCGGCAGGTTCTCCAATACCTGGTAGTTTCTTCAGGGATCTCACTTCAGCTATGATCCTGTGAGGGTTCCTTCTCTTTGGGTGTCCACCGCCTAGCCAGTGATGTACTATTCAATATTATATATTATTCGAGACGATGTATTCGAGATTAAATCTATTATTCGAGACGATGTATTCGAGATTAAATCTATTATTCGTGAGGATGTATTCGAGATTATATCTATTATTCGAGATGATGTATTCGAGATTATATCTATTATTCGAGATTATACTAAATTGTTTTATATTTCTTTTGGCATAGTTAAATAAAAGCTATGGCGGACAATACCGACAGAGAGAGAGAACAGACCATGTTCGATATCATACGCGGGCCAGATGATGATCAGAATGAAGAAGATTTTGATGACTCCGAATTTCTAAACAACACCGGAGAGGGTGATATGATATTCGATCGCGACGACCGAGAAGATGAAGTCATGAACTACGACGAAGAACATGTTGATTCTGAAACAACAAACACCGGCGAGGTATATATATTTATATAAGCAGGAATCTGGTGATCATCACATGTTTTAAATGAGTTGAAGATATATTAACGAATCGATCTTTCTTCTTTCAGCCATCCGGATCGAGCAAATCTTTAGGCAAAAGGACGAAACGAGGGCATAAAGTACAATATCGAGGCATTCAAACCTAAGCGCCTAAGAAGATTGCGGACAAGTTCGTTCGTTAGTGCGGAGTTCTTGTGAAGGACCAACTCCCGATCTCCCTTCAAGAATGGAGAAAGCCAGCAAAGCCACGTCCAAATGTTACTTTTGTTGACGAGAATAAAAAAACTGCTTTGGGATACTCTCATGGAACATTTCACCCTACCAGATCATTTCACAGAAGCAGATGTGCGGAAAGTCAAGGACGCTGCTTTTAAGAAGATGGCGGTTGCATTCAAGAACCACAAGAGAACGACGTGGGAGAAGTACGTCAAGGAAGGAAGGAAGACTCCAGTATTCGAGGGGATACTAGAGAATCAAAGTGCTCATTGGGACGATTTCGTGAAATTCAAGGATTCAAAATTAGCTAAGGAACGGTCGAGAATAAACAAGAAGAATGCCAAAAAAGGATAAGTTCCATAAGCTGGGGCCAGGTGGCTACGCGGTGGCAATGCCTAAGTGGTATAACTCTGAGAAAGAGATGGAGGATGCAAGTGTCACTCCGGTTACTAAGAGCTGGCCCCCCAGGTGCAGGAGTTGGTTCTATGCGCATGGGGGGGAGTTGGACCCGAAGACAGGCAAGGTTTCGACGAAGGCATGTCTGAACGGAGCCGACGATGCGCTACTTGTTGCAATAGAAGAGGCTCGATCGGGGGTGTTCCATCCCAACAGAGAGAACGACGAGCTTACGCGTGCCCTGGGAAATCCTGAACACCCGGGAAGAACACGAGGCAAGGGCGCTCTTCCGTGGTATGAGGGGTTTTCGGACTAGAACGCCGACTACAGAACCCGTGCGAGAAAGAAGATTGCGGAGGAGAAGAAGAGGAAGATGGAGGAGGAGCAGAGGAAGCGGGACTATGAACGCCTTCAAGGCCTAGAAGCAAGTCAAGCGGAATTGGCAGCTAAATTCCAGCGGCAACATGAGCAGATCGACTCACTTAGCCAATAAAGGGGGTCTCAGCAGGTGCAGCAGCTAGCAGATGATCCAACATTGGATACCACCTCCCCATCCATGCCGAGAAGCAGCGTGGGTTCCGCCCCGGGCTACGCAGTGCTGGATAGATACCCCGTGGATGACATCACGGAGAACACTAACTGCGAGCTACACTTCAAAATGAAGAACATATCCATGAAGGTGGCGGACGCCGTTGCTTTTTCAAATTCCCCCGAGGCAACCTTCCATTGCAACCCGATTCCAGCGGGCTATGCTCGTGTCTTGGTTGATGAGGTGGTGGACCCATATTCGGAGCTACAACTTGACATTCCTGGAGGTGACGACGAGCACACATTGGGAGAGGCCATACATCATGTCATCCTATGGAGAAAGGATTGTGTCATCTTTTGAAGGCCACCGACACCGCGTCACCCGACTCCTCGTCGAAGTCCACCACCGAGTCAACAGACTCCCGCTCCTCCAAGTCCACCAATGCGTGAGGCCACTCCTCCTCCTCCAAGTCCGGCAAAGTGTCAGGCCACTCCTCCTCCAAGTCCGACACAGCGTCAGACGTCCACTCCTCCTCCAAGTCCGGCACAACCTCAGACCATTGCAAGTCCGGCACAGCTTCAGGCCACTCCTCGTCCAACTCAGCCCCGTCAGCCGTCTCCGCCGCCTCAGCAATCGCAGAAGAGACACCCCGCAGCTATGGTGCGTAGCGGTACGAGTCGAGCTCATAGTACAGGAAGTACAGGCGGAGGCAAGCGATATAAATATGGTCCAAACCTCACTACTCCTCTTCCTGTGAGGGCTTACGACAGGACCGAGGAGCAAACCAATGCCATAGTGCGGGCAGAACTCGACGCCCATTTTGGACCGAAACCGCCACCGCCGCCAAGGGAGAAAGTGCCTGTGGAAGTAGTTGACCACTTCATTCCTATGGCTCAACCACCAGCTCCTAAGCCTGTTGACACAGACTATGAGCGCCACATCAGGAAGTTACATCGACAATGTCTACAGAAGGAGGCGAGCTCGAGCTCGAGCAAACAACAAGCAGCTGTCAAAAAATGCGGGAAAACCGTTGCCCAGCTGGGAAAACAGGCGGCGCAATCGATCCCCCCGCTTGTTGTGCCGCCAACAACACGTGACAGTACGCGCGCCCAATATTATTGTGGCCAAATAGTTTACGTTCCCGAGGTGGGCGATGTGGTAATAACCCAGGAGCATATAATGCAGGCTGAAGAACTCAAGATCACTGTTGGACAACTCCTCGAGATCGAGGACATGCCTGGGATTACAAAGGAGGAAATAAAACGAAAATATGTCCGGGGCCAACCTTTGGTCGAGCCAGAAGATGTCAACAAGCTCCCAACGAGAATGTATGAATTGCATAAATGGTACATGGACATTACCAAGAGATCCGATCGAGAGTCCCTCATGGTGTAATGTCAAGAAGGATGATTACTACCATGAGAAAGCTATGGCCGTTGAGTATTCTGAACTGTTTCAGTTATACAATCAAGATGCACTCGACAAATCTATCATCAGTTGCTATTGTCTGTAAGTGATTTCTTTCTGTAATTTAAGTCTCAAGCTAGCTGTAGTGATCCTTTTGATCAATCATTACCTGTAATTATCCTCATTATATTCTTTCTGTGGTATTATGCATGATGAACATGTATGAAATGAGAAAAGGTGGACGCTATAGCATTGGGTTCCTTGACCCAAACACCATTAATGAATACACATGGAAAATAAACAAGCATCATGAAAAAGAGGTAGAGGACAGCATGCTAGAGTTCTTGAAGCGCCTCAAATACAATGAAGATATACTACTTCCTTACAACTTTCAGTGAGTCACACTTTCTTGTACTACAAATTCTCTGTTTTTGCCTACTAGCTAGCTACATGTTTTTGCTTACATATGCCCGCTTAATTAAGACATGCAAACGTGTGTGCATGCAGATTTCACTGGATCTTGTGTATCATTAAAGTTGACGCCAGAACAGTTGAAATACTGGACTCGCTACTCAAAGCAAATAGTGACTATAACATCTTGTTTGGGATAGTCAACAGGTAATTTCAATCATTATTAACTATATATCTTGGCCTATTTAGTTCGTCATTTCATGATATGAACTATTTAATAACCCCTTTATTCATTTTCTTTGTCGGCGGGCAGGGCTTGGGCAAGGTTCATCAGCGTCACGGAAGGCGAATGGAAACCACAGCTGAAATGGTTTCGACCCAAGGTAAGTAATTAAGTAGTACTAGCTATCTAGCTAGTTGCCATCTCTTTAATTATCATGCTTGATTAATTATTATCTGATCAAATTAAATTCCATTCTCGTAATAAAGGCCCTGAAGCAGGCGCAGGGGACTGATCTGTGTGCATTCTGCGTTTGCGAGAACATTCGCATGATGGCGTCCGAAAGGAGCAGATCTCAAAGACAGGAATGGGTACGCTTGTCAGAACATTATTCACAATTTTTACACCATTATCGATATCTAGTCACACAACTAATACACATGCATATTGATCTCCTTCTTAACAGTTCAAAGAGGTGCGGGACAAGCTCCTAGAAACGGAGCGCGTAGAAGCACTTCAAGAGGAAATAGCGGGATTTTTGCTCGACCAGGTCATAAATCCGAAGGGAGAATACTATTACCCGCTACCGCCCCCATCGACCAGGTCATGAACCACTTCCAATTGTCATCATGCTCCGAAGGCACCAATTAGGCTAATGCCACTCGTTCCGAAGGCAACATGCATATGTAGGAGAAATTGTATATAGCTATACATGTGTGTATGTCTGAATTAATATGGTTTGTGAGACATTGATGATATATATATGATTGGTTCTACTAGAAATTCTATATATATATATATATATATATATATATATATATATATATATATATATATATATGCATAACGTGTACAATGTGTAGTACCGTAAAATACCAGCAAACGAAAAAGAATTAAAATGGAAAACACAAAATTAAATGAAAAAGAAATCATTAAACCAAAAAAAACCCAAACATTTTAGTACCGGTTGGTGTTACCAACCGGTACTAAAGGGCTCCCGGCCCCCGGAGCTGGCTCCTGCCACGTGGTTGCCCTTTAGCACCGGTTCGTGCTAAACCGGTACTAAAGGGGGGGGCCTTTAGTGCCGGTTCCTAAACCGGCACTAAAGGGCCTTACGAACCGGTGCTATTGCCCGGTTCTGCACTAGTGATCATCTGATCCGGTAGACCTAGATCTAGGGTTCTCCCTGGACCATCCCGATTAACACTGGTAGAAAAAGAGGCTTCCGGCCAGCCCCATTAGTCGCGAAACTGTAGGAACCGCGACTAATGAAGTCTTTAGTCACGGTTCGGCAGACGAACCGCGACCAAAGGCCTGGGCCCAGGGCGCTCGGTGGCCAGCTGGTGCACGTGAGGGGCTTTAGTCGCGGTTGGCCAGGCCAACCGCGACTAGAGGTGCCCAAAGGCCTTTAGTCGCAGTTGGCCAGGCCAACCGCGACTAAAGCTCCTCCCCTATATATACCAGTTCAGCACGCTCACTTAGCCATTTGGTGCCACTTCTCTTCACAAGCTTCACAAGGGGGTGTAGGTTTGCTTTTGGTTCCTCTTATGCACACAAGGTGTTTGATGAAATGCCCCAAGAGGGTGAAACAAACATGATATGAAGTGTTGGAGCCACACTTGAGGTTCCTCATTTATTTTTTCCTCCTCGATCGCGGTTAGCAACTTGAACCTTTCATGCATGTGTGTCATTGATAAAATATGCATGTGTGTTGGTCATTGTTTAATTTCTATTGTTTATAGCTAGTTAGTTTAACAAATGCATGATGGTTAATTATATATTTTATATTATAATAATGCAAATGAATCGGCAATGGATGTACGGTAACCGACTCTCCCGCGAGTTCACTACGGGTTTGAAAGATTTCCTCGTAGTGGCTAATGCGAACAAGCAGAAGGGTTTTGTTATCTATCCATGTGTTGACTGTAAGAATCAGAAGGGTTACTCTTCCTCAAGAGAAGTTCACCTGCACCTGCTTCGGCATGGTTTCATGCCAAGCTATAATTGTTGGACCAAGCATGGAGAAAGAGGGGTTATAATGGAAGAAGATGAAGAAGGGGATGATTTCATCGATGAAAGCTATCTTGCTCATTTCGGTGATACTTTCATGGAGGATGCTGAAGGTGAAGGGGAAGGTGAAGGGGAAGGTGAAGGTGAAGAAGAGGAACGTGATGAGACCGTTGATGATCTTGGTCGGACCATTGCTGATGCACGGAGACGCTGCGAAACTGAAAAGGAGAGGGAGAATTTGGATCGCATGTTAGAGGATCACAGAAAGTCGTTGTACCCCGGATGCGGTGATGGTCTGAAAAAGCTGGGCTGCACACTGGATTTGCTGAAATGGAAGGCACAGGCAGGTGTAGCTGACTCGGCATTTGAAAACTTGCTTAAAATGTTGAAGAATATGTTTCCAAAGAATAACGAGTTGCCCGCCAGTACGTACGAAGCAAAGAAGGTTATCTGCCCTCTAGGTTTAGAGGTTCTGAAGATACATGGATGCATCAACGACTGCATCCTCTACCGCGGTGAATACGAGAATTTGAATGAATGCCCGGTATGCACTGCATTGTGTTATAAGATCAGAGGCGATGACCCTGGTGACGATGTTGAGGGCGAGAAACCCAGGAAGAGGGTTCCCGCCAAGGTGATGTGGTATGCTCCTATAATACCACGGTTGAAACGTCTGTTCAGGAACAAAGAGCATGCCAAGTTGTTGCGATGGCACAAAGAGGACCGTAAGTCGGACGGGGAGTTGAGACACACCGCAGATGGAACGCAATGGAGAAAGATCGACAGAGAGTTCAAAGATTTTGCAGCTGACGCAAGGAACATAAGATTTGGTCTAAGTACAGATGGCATGAATCCTTTTGGCGAGCAGAGCTCCAGCCATAGCACCTGGCCCGTGACTCTATGCATCTACAACCTTCCTCCTTGGTTGTGCATGAAGCGGAAGTTCATTATGATGCCAGTGCTCATCCAAGGTCCGAAGCAACCCGGCAACGACATCGATGTGTACCTAAGGCCATTAGTTGATGAACTTTTACAGCTGTGGGGCAGACCTGGTGTCCGTGTGTGGGATGAGCACAAAAAAGAGGAATTTAACCTACGAGCGTTGCTTTTCGTAACCATCAACGATTGGCCTGCTCTTAGTAACCTTTCGGGACTGTCAAATAAGGGATACAATGCATGCACGCACTGCTTACATGAGACTGAAAGTGTACATTTGCCAAATTGTAAGAAGAACGTGTACCTTGGGCATCATCGATTTCTTCCGAAAATTCATCCAGTAAGAAAGAAAGGCAAGCATTACAACGGCAAGGCAGATCATCGGCCGAAGCCTGCGGAACGCACTGGTGCTGAGGTATTTGATATGGTCAAGGATTTGAAAGTCATCTTTGGAAAGGGTCCTGGCGGACAATCAGTTCCGAAGGGAGCTGATGGGCATGCAGCCATGTGGAAGAAGAAATCTATATTCTGGGAGCTAGAATATTGGAAAGTCCTAGAAGTCCGCTCTGCAATCGACGTTATGCATGTTACGAAGAATATTTGCGTGAACCTCCTAAGCTTCTTGGGCGTGTATGGGAAGACAAATGATACAAAGGAAGCACGGCAGGACCAGCAACGTTTGAAAGACCCTGATGACCGGCATCCGGAATGGTTTCAAGGTCGTGCCAGCTACGCTCTGACCAAAGAAGAGAAGGTCATCTTTTTTGAATGCCTGAGCAGTATGAAGGTCCCGTCTGGATTCTCGTCCAATATAAAGGGAATAATAAACATGGCGGAGAAAAAGTTCCAAAACCTGAAGTCTCACGACTGCCACGTGATTATGACGCAATTGCTTCCGATTGCTTTGAGGGGGCTCCTGCCGGAAAATGTTCGAGTAGCCATTGTGAAGCTATGTGCATTCCTCAATGCAATCTCTCAGAAGGTAATCAATCCAGAAGTTCTACCACGGTTACAGAACGATGTGATCCAATGTCTTGTCAGTTTCGAGTTGGTGTTCCCACCATCCTTCTTCAATATTATGACGCACCTCTTGGTTCACCTAGTCGAAGATATTTTCATTCTCGGTCCTGTATTTCTACACAATATGTTCCCCTTCGAGAGGTTCATGGGAGTATTAAAGAAATATGTTCATAATCGTGCTAGGCCAGAAGGAAGCATCGCCAAGGGCTATGGAAATGAGGAGGTAATTGAGTTTTGTGTTGACTTTGTTCCTGACCTTAAGCCGATTGGTCTTCCTCGATCGCGGCACGAGGGGAGACTAAGTGGAAAAGGCACGATCGGAAGGAAATCAACGATATGTATGGACGGCCATTCTCTGACTGAAGCACACCACACTGTACTGACCAATTCCAGCTTGGTGGCTCCGTACTTTGAGAAACACAAGAATATTTTACGCTCGGACAACCCGGGGAAGCCTGAATCTTGGATTAGGAAGGCCCACATGGAGACTTTCGGCAGTTGGTTGAGAAAACATTTAATGAATGACAATGATGTTGTAGATCAGCTGTACATGTTGGCCAAGACACCATCTTCGACTATAACGACTTTCCAAGGGTACGAGATAAATGGGAATACATTTTACACGATCGCCCAAGATAAAAAGAGCACCAACCAAAACAGTGGTGTCCGCTTTGATGCAGCAACCGAGAATGGGCAAAAAGTCACATATTATGGTTACATAGAGGAGATATGGGAACTTGACTATGGACCCTCCTTTAAGGTCCCTTTGTTCCGGTGCAAATGGTTCAAGCTAACAGGAGGTGGGGTAAAGGTGGACCAGCAATACGGAATGACAATGGTGGATTTCAACAATCTTGGTTACCTTGACGAACCATTCGTCCTAGCGAAAGATATCGCTCAGGTTTTCTATGTGAAGGACATGAGTAGCAAACCGAGGAAACGGAAAGATAAGAAAATGATCAGTACATCATGCGATGATCCAAAGCGCCACATTGTTCTTTCAGGGAAAAGAAACATCGTGGGAGTGGAGGACAAGACAGACATGTCAGAAGATTATAATATGTTTGCTGAAATTCCGCCCTTCAAAGTGAACACCGACCCAAGCATTAAGTTAAATGATGAGGATGCTCCATGGATACGGCACAATCGTAAGCAAGCAGGGACACAAGGGAAGAAATGATGTGTAATAATTTATTGTACCAAACTTTGTTGAATGGATCATGTGAATTATATTACCCGTGATGTGTTTGGTGTCCATTTTCGAATGATTCGAGATACCACTGATGATACATGAAATTTGGAGTGATTTAGTCATACTCCTGCCTAGGCGTATAATATGCATACTCGTAGTCTTCATAGCCGTCGCCGTTGTACTGGTAGTCGTCGCCTTCTAAGTTGCCGCCGTCGTCGTTGCTGCTGTCGTCGCTGTCGTACTCCTGCCTAGGCGTATAAAATTTTGAATTGAATTAGTTTTATTTTTCTGAATTTTTTGATATATTATTTGTATTTTTAACATTTTGAATTGAATTAGTTTTATTTTTCTTAATTTTTTGATATATTATTTGTATTTTTAGAATTTTGAATTGAATTAGTTTTATTTTTCTGAATTTTTTTATATAATATTTGTGTTTTTAACATATTGAATTGAATTAGTTTTATTTTTCTGAATTTTTTGATATATTATTTGTATTTTTAACATTTTGAATCGAATTAGTTTTATTTTTCTTAATTTTTTGATATATTATTTGTATTTTTAGAATTTTGAATTGAATTAGTTTTATTTTTCTGAATTTTTTGATATAATATTTGTGCTTTTAACATATTGAATTGAATTAGTTTTATTTTTCTGAATTTTTTGATATATTATTTGTATTTTTAATATTTTGAAAAAGAAAAAGTATTTTGAAAAATACCTTTAGTCGCGGTTGGCCTGGCCAACCGCGACTAAAGGTCGTTGCGCGCGGGAACGCAAAAACCCGCCAAAAAACCCTTTAGTCGCGGTTGGTCTGGCCAACCGCGACTAAAGGTACCCTTTAGTCGCGGGTCGCCTCCCCAACCGCGACTAAAGGTACCTTTAGTCGCGGGTCGCCTCCCCAACCGCGACTAAAGGGGGGGGCTATAAATACAAGGGCCCGAACCCTTTCTCGTCTTCTCCGATTCAACACCGCGCCGAAGGCCTGCCGCCGTCGCCCTCGCCCTCGACGCCGCCCGCCGTCGCCCTCGCCCTCGACGCCGCCGCCGTCGCCCTCGCCCTCGACGCCGCCCGCCGTCGCCCGCCGTATGTTTGCACACCGTGCCCCGCCCGGCCCACGCGCGCCGCCCCCTCTCGCCCACACGTACGGCGTCGCCGGCCGTCACCGGCCTCCCTCGCCCACCGCGCGCGCGCCGCCTCCCTCGCCCGCCCTCAACGCCGTCGGCCGGCCTAGGTACTGCCGCGCGCGCACGGGCCACCGGTCTCAGACAGAGAGCGAGATCGTGGAGAGAGAGAGGGGCGCCGCGAGCCACCGGAATTTTTTCTTTTTTTTCTTTTTTTGTTCTTTTTAATTTTAACTAGTTAATTAGTTTAACAAAAACGGTAAAATAACTTAAAACTTGATAATTAACAAAAAAACCGTAAAATTTGATAATTAACAAAAAAAACGTATATAAAACTTGATAATTAACAACAAAAAAGTAAAACTTGATAATCAATATATACAACGACCCCGCGCGTCAATGTACAACGATCCCGCTTTAAAAAAATGTACACGACCCCGCGCATATACGGAGAGGGGGCGGCGATGCGCGCGGTGTTTTTTTTTGGATCGAGAGGGGGCGGCGAGGGTTATACATGTGTGTTGTCCTCGCCTCATTCTCCGTGACGCCGTCGTCTGCCGCCCCGTCTCGCGCTCTACCGCGACACCCTCTCCCACCCCTTCCTCGCCCCCTCCTTTTGCCACCGCCCTTTCGCCACCGCCACCGCCACCGCCCCCCTTCTTCACTTAATTAATTTGTTTTTACTACATGTTTTCAGGACTGACATAATGGCGGACGATAGAGCTGACCCGATTATGGACAACTATGATCCGGACGGTGAAGCACATATGTTCGGCATCATAAATGGCGATATTCTATATGTGCCGACCGGACAAGAAGAAGATGATATCTCTTCTTATCTGAACCTTGACGGTGAAGATGAAGGGCGCCGTCAGCAAGATGATGCCGAACAAACGTCGATAAACGACGATCTTCAAATGGAAGTAGCAACCACCTCCGGCGCCGAGGTATATATATACATTGAGCCTCTGGTGATACAAACTAACTGATTTGAATAAATATGTGTGTACTAACGCGCGCGACTCTCTTTCTTATTTTAGCCCTCGGCCGGATCGTCGAAACAATCGAGTACGTCGTCAAAGCGTGGCGCAACCAAGACGATGAAACAAGGAGAAACATGCACCATCGAGGTTGTCGACAGTGCAACCGGCAGGCCGCTCGAGCCCCGCAAGAACGCCACCAAGTTTGTCAACCAATGCAGAGCCGTTGTTAGAGACAACGTCTCGATCACCGTCCAGGAGTGGAATAAGCCAAAGAAGGCACGAATTGCTGGTTTCACTTTTGTCGATAAGGGAACAAAAAGAGATTGCTTCAAGAAGCTTATGGAACATTTCGTTCTACCTCCGGAATACAACAAATTCGATGAGGAGGGTAACAAGATTGAGGAAAACAAGGAGAGGAGGAGGCTAGTCAAACAGTTCGATCTTCATAAGATGGCCGACGCATTCCGGAAATTCAAGCAAAATCTAGCCCATGACTTTGTCAAGCAGAACAAGACTCCGGATTTCAAAGGACAATATGAGAAACTGAAACATGATTGGCCAGAATTTGTGAAGCAAAAGAAATCGGAGCAGTTCATTCAAATATCGAAAAAATAAGGAAATGCGGCTAAGAAGGAGTACAATCATATTATGGGGCCAGGAGGGTATCGCCTTTGGGAGCCTAGGTGGGAGAAGATGGAGAACGAGCTGAGGGCGCGAGGAATCCGTCCAGGTTCGGAGGGATGGGACCCAAGGGCCAAAAGCTGGTGGTACGGGCATGGGGGAACGCTGAACCCGGAGACAGGGGAGTGTGTTTACCGGGGCAAAATAATTAAACCCACCCAAGCCCTTATTGAAGCAATGAGGGATGCTCAAGAGGGGAAGATCAAGTTCAACAGAGAGAACGACGCGCTGACAAAAGCCCTCGGGAATCCTGAACACGGAGGACGTGTACGAGGCATGGGGCACATTCCATGGAAAATAGGGTTCCCCCAGAATGATGACCCGTACGGTTACAGAAGCCGGAAGAGAAAGATGGATCGGGAAGCAGATGTTGTGGCGCGGTTGGCATCGGAAATGGATGTGATGAAGAAAACTGTGAGTGTACTAGTAGCCGAAAGAGATGCAGCTCGGGCGCAGCATGAAGATCATCCAGCGGATCTCAGAAGCCAGCAGCGGAGAAGCAGTGTGTCTTCCACGGAGGCCCCACCGGCTGGTGCAGATGCACCGACGATCGAAATTACTGCACCGGAGCCTCTGGTGGTCGAAATTACTGCACCGGAGCCTCCTCGCTACCCCGTGGACGATATAAAGGAGATGAAGGAATGTCATCTGTATTATCCTATCGAGAACATGTCCATGAAGGTAGCCATCGGCAGTGCTTTACCATGTTTACCTGGAGCACTCCACCACAACAACCCCATTCAAGATGGCTATGCTCGTGTCACGGTGGAGGACATAGTCCAAGGGTTTGAGGACCTGGAGATTGACATTGCTACACCTGAAGGGGAGAAAAGACTTGGAGATGTCAAGCGCCATTTCAGGCAAAAGAAGTTTATCAAGTTTCCAGGCGAGGCGCCAAGGACAACAAGTCCACCCCCCTACGGTGGTGGCGGTTCACCTACACCTCCGTCACGTCAGCCGACGCCCCCCAGTCCAGAACGTCCGGCGGGTGATCAGACGCCGCCCCCCAGTCCTCGTCCGGCGGGTGATCAGACGCCGCCCCCCAATCCACCTCCGGCAAAGAAGCAGAAGCAGTCCTGGATTATTAACCCGGACCCTTATGTACCTAAGACCACAAAGGTACCGGAGCCATCACTGAAGCCTCTCCCCACAAGGCCTTGGGAACGTAGTGCCGAGGAAACTGCCGCGGCCGCGGCTGCTGATCATGAGAAATCGAAGGCGGACTGCAAGAAGAAAAGAGAGCCCAAGCCCAAGCCAGTATTTTCTGATGAGCAAAAGAAGTGGGCTAAGTCATTTTTGAGCACACCTTCCCAAGCCACGAAGAATCTGCCTGACGACTATGCACGTGAACTTCGTAGGCAGGCACTCATGTTGAAGGAGAAGAAAGAGCGGGCGGAGAACCAGGAGAACAAAGCCTTGGAGGAGGCCGAGAAAACGGAATTAGAAAGTAAAAAAAGCGGGAAACGAGTTACCCAGCTCGGGGAACAAAGTAAACAATCGATTGCCCCGCTTATAGTGAAAGCCGCCGGTCCGGATGACCCCGATATCATAGCAGCTGCGGCAGCACATGGATTGACTGTAACGAGTGCCAGAGAACAAGCGGCCAACTTAGGTATTACTCTTCGTGAACTGTTAGGCCTTGATGAGGCGCCAGTGAAGGAGGTAGTAATTACATATGTGAAGAATGGGCCTCTCGTCGAGCCTGCGCAGGAAGAGGATCTACCTCCACAAATGAAAGGTCTGCTGAAATGGTACAAGGGTTACATAAAAAATAAAAACGCCAAAGAATATATTTATGCGGAAGTTAGATATGAGCATCACTGCAAACATTACTATGTACAAATTCATCTGAGTGAATTGTTCCAGCTTTTCAATCTGCGCGAGCTCGACAAATCTATCATCAGTTGCTACGTTCTGTAAGTGATTTATTTCTACCCCATCTCGTTCATATTGCCTGCACTATATATATGTCCTAACTATATTGTTGTGTCCGCTATTATACATGCAGAATGAAGATTAAGGAATGCAGAGTAAGGAACATCCATGATGTTGGGTTCATTGACCCACACATCGTTAATGGATATGTGTTGGAGCATCACCCCGCCGGCATGGAGGCAGACCTGTGGCAGTTTCTTACAAAGCAGGAACTCAAAAGTGATATTCTATTTCCTTACCATTTTGGGTGAGTGTTTCTGTCTTGAGCACATTCTCTTTTGTTTACTCCATGCATGGTATGTGGCCGGCTAATCGATGAGTTATGCATGACGTACTGTGCATGTATCGTGTCCGCAGGTTCCACTGGATTCTGCTAGTAATTAAAGTTGACACCTCAGAATGTCTCGTCCACGACTCTTTAAATAAGGATCCAAAGCTTTGGGGCGGCATGAGAAGAATGCTGCAGAAGTAATTATTTTCATTCATTTGCGCTCTATATCGATCGGCCTATTTCGTTCATTTCCTAATATCAAGTAACTAATAACTCTCTTGTTCATTTAATTTTCTTTGCCTCGTAGGGTTTGGAGACGGTTCGTAGATACAAAGGTCGGTGAATTCAAAAAAGAGCTAGAATTCAAAAGGTCAAAGGCTAAGAATGGTGAGGATATTCAGCCAGCGGGGACCAATCTATGTGCATACTATTTCTGTGAGATGATCCGGAGATACACCTCTGAGCGGGTTCCGAGTGATACCAATGCTCAGAGGAATAACCTCCGGATGATGCTTAGTCCAGAAGCTCGCTTCCGACCATTTCAAGAGGAACTAGCTGGATGGTTCAGGAGGGAAGTCCTCCATCCTAAAGGAGAACACCATTACGAGGACGTAGAACTTTATATGCATTAAATTATGTATGGAAACTTATTCAAAATTGTATATGGTCATCCGATGATATTGAATATATATTGTATATTCCTCTTGAATTCTTTTTGGTTCTAATTTCAAATTTGTTTGAAATTGTACATTCATATGCATGTATGTAGTACCGTAGAATATGTGAAACTCCTTCAAAATTAAAATAAAGCACAAAAGAAATAAAACAATACAAATTAAATAGAAAACAGGTTTAGGGGGGGCTAAAACCCTAAACCTGCGGCGGCCTTTAGTCGCGGTTGGCCAGAAGAACCGCGACTAAAGGTCCTTCGCCCCGACGGCTGCCTGGCGCCCACGTGGACAGGCCTTTAGTCGCGGTTCTTAAGCAACCGCGACTAAAGGGGGGGCCTTTAGTCGCGCCTATTTGGTCGCGGTTGTGCAACCGCGACTAATGGCAGTTGCGAACCGCGACCAAAGGCCCTTTTTCCACCAGTGTAAGTTGACGTGACCTGCAACAACGATGCCTCGAGAAGGAAACGACGTCAGAGACGCCGCCATTGTCCGTCAAGACTACTGCTCGGCACGGTTTTCACCGGAAGCCGCGTCATTTCGATCTTGGGGCTGGCTGGAACATCGCGGAGCTTCACCATGAAGACGTATGCTGCCACCGGTTCTCCGGCGGAGAACCTCCATCCCCTGACTAGAGCCCTCATCGCGCCACCGACCATCCACATTAAGAGTTGACAACGAATCTGGGTGGGATCCAGATCCGCGGCCGCCGCCATGCCCACCATCGCTGGAGACCTCGGATCCCACATGTCATGGAGGGTAGTGTGTCCGCCGCATGATCAGGGGCGCCGCCCTGGACGCTGCGCGCAACTCCCTCCCGGCCACGCCCCATCCGCACCAGGAGATAGCCGCCGCATCCAGATCCCGATTCCTTTGGCGCCGGGCCCGCCGCCACCGCGGCCTACGCCGGCGGCCGCAGCGGATGGGGAAGCAGCAGCGCGAGGGTCTTTGGTGGCGCGAGAGTTCGCCCCTGGCGAAAGGACGCGAGGATCCGGTATGAAGATGGAAGAGAGTTCTAGAAGGAGAAGGTGAAGGAAGAAGATGGTGACATCAGTAGAAGGCTTCGAGTGAACCTATTATCAACAGCATTGCCCAAAACTGACCATAGCATGTAACACTAAAAAAGGATTTAGGGCATCACCGGAGGTTGGGAGCCAAAAGAATTAGGAAAAAAAATCGAGCCAAGGGAGGAAAATGAACCTTTCCCACGTATATAAAATTCTGAGGGTGTGTTAGCAATAGGGGCTACTCGATGTACTCCTTACACAAGGTTATGTCATATACTCGATGGAGGTAGTAGAGATGTCTTGAAGATTCTACAACATCAAAAGAAAAAGAAAAAACACAGAAATCACAAAACATATGTTCATAGCATAGGTCGTTGTTGCTATTTTCCCCATTCCACTTCACTTGACATCGTCATGGTCTTCACTACAAACATTTAACCATTACTTTTTGTAACAATGGACGAGAAAATATGAAAAGAAATTACATGGAACTGTTTTCTTAGCAAGTTACTGGTAAACTTTTCATGTGAAACATCTAAATATCTTCCCTAATTATATATATATATATATATATATATATATATATATATATATATATATATATATATATATTCGAGGAGAACATGTACTCCTAATATTGATGATAGAAAGTTAGAAACTGTACCTTTTTTCTGCTAGGAAAGTCGTGATATTGATGATGACTTGTTGTATGCTTCCTGCTTCAGTGTCAGCAAAACGTAGACCACTAACTTGACTATGAATAATTCTCATGATATTCATCATGTCTGGATTTCGCGACACGGATAAGAAGGCCCGATATTTGAATTTTCTTTTGAGGTCTTGATACACTTGGTTTGCAAGAGTTGTCTTGCCGATTCCTGCAGATCCTACTATGGAGACCAGCTTCGGTTGCCGATTTATCGACACACCGTCAATCAACAGTTTGATTAGCTCAGCTTTGGGTTCATCAATTCCGACGAGCGTCGAGGCAAGATCAAAGATAGCAAGAGCTCTAGGGTCAACAGTCAAATTTCTGGCCTTGGATAAGGCGTGACGAGTTTGGTACCTTTGATTCCTCTCGGCCACCTCAGTGACTTGTTTCTTTAGATCTTGGAACACCTGATGGTGAGCCTTCCTCTTCCCCACCTTTCCCAGAATGTGCTTGATCTTTTTTATGATGCCATCTGGCTTAGCGTCTTTGTCGTCTTCGTCTTGCATGAAGTCATCAATGGAGTCCTCTATATCATAGGAGAGCTCTCGCACCTTGGACATCCATACCTTATCTTGCTGGTCAGGGTCCTCCTCCTCAGACATCTTCAGGAGAAAGTCGTTCATGGCTGTGAGCTCCCCAGTCAGAAATTTGATCTCGCCGCGCACCCCCGTGTGCAGCTTGTATTGGTCTACCAGCAGAGTGCCCAGCTTCTCCACGATGGAGTTGAGGGCCCCCGTCGCTGCACTCACAAGAATCCCCGCCATGGTCGTGCTAGTTGAATCGCCGTCGGATCGAACCCTGGAAGAGAATGGATTCACGGAGGTAAGCCCCAGCGTTACTGCACCAAACCAGTAGCAAATCGACCTCGTGCCGGCGTAGGCAAATGGACGCCGACGGCGGCGGCGTCATGCAAGGAGATCGAAGCACGACAGGGGCAGGAGGGGGTGATGGCGCCTTACCTAGCCGGATGGATCTGCCGTGGAGGATCGCTAGCCGCGGAGTAGCCCCGGCGAGGAGAAGGAAACGGGGGAAGATCGGGCGCCGGCGGTGCGTGCACGACGAAATAACGGCGAGCAGCGGGCACTAGCACGAGAGAGGTGTGAGGGATCTGGTCTCATTTATTTAGGGAACTAGAAACACTGATGATACCCGTGCGTTGCACGGACTAGTTTATTTCATAATTTATATAGAAAAGACTCAAACTATTTATAGCTTTTGGTTCTAGTTTAGTTTCCAACATACATCAAACACCTTATAATTTCCAAATCTTTTATTGATATGTTTGAATTGGTTTCAAATACAAAGTTAGCAAGCTAGGAGTACCGGGTTTGTATACACTTCTACTCTATATGAGTTTGCATGTAGTTACTCGTGAAATCCAATCATCGGCAAGAAAACTTCTACCAGGATATCTATTGGGTGAAATTACATGTACACCATAAGAGAACTTTTAATTACATATTGTCTATTAATTATAGCTGCATCACGTACATAGATTCCTGTTGGTTAGGAAATATACCATAGTTCACTATAAAAACAAACACTTCATTGATAAAATACAACAATGTTGGCATACCGTATTTCCTAAAAATCTTATTCTTAAAATATATGGAATGTCAAGAATTATTCAGATTTCCTTTTAGGACACACATAAGTGTCTTTTTACAAATGCAAGTAATTTATGGGGTACGATGTTATTTTTACCGAAATTTATTAGATCATGTACTATTGGTCAAATTGACGGTAAAAGCCCACATAAATTACATGTAGTTGCCTCCAGCAATTATATTATTGGATTTCTAACTGTCGTCCGTAATAGTGTCAACTAAATCATTTTAATTGCAACGACGTCTAAAAGGGAGTAGTTCTTTTCAAATATAATTCTTTCACACTGCTACCGCTGATGAATGTTTATCCCAAGCCTATTCAAATGAATATCCTAGCTAATATACTCCTCGGGGAATTAAAGGGAATACAAATTCACATCAAGTTTTACTTACGTAGCAGCAATTCAGCCATGTATCACTTGTTATCTTCAAAGAGAAGTACTAATATATGCATATATTAGTTGTACTAATATATGCATATATGTATAATTTCATCTTTATTGTTTTCTTGTGTCTACCACTGGAGAGTAACATGCTATAATATTTGGCTACAAAAGATAGATCTAAATACGATGCACAAAATGATAACGCGAAAGAGTCTTACTTTTAGTCAACTCATGCCTACAAATCCTTTATTTAAGCTACTAACCTCATCAAGTATCGTGGAGAGAAAGAGAAAGATCTGAGTGATAACGCTGCCATCTTTCAGAAAATAAGTCAAACACGCCAATAATATTGGAAAAATGTAAAGGCAATGAGGCCTGCATGAAATAAGTTGATCCCAACTTCATTTGTAGACAACTACAGAAGCTCGTTGTACATATATATAATAAGGAGGCAAAAGTTACGTGAGGTGGGTGTCAACCATATCAATGGACACGTACATGTCATCACCTAGGTGAATAGTGATGTTCTTTCTACCACTTCTTTTGCAACATGTTGTCAGTCCGAGCTGCAGGATTTTCTGTGCTGACTCATGAATCACATAGCAAACTTGTTTTTGGTAAATATGCCAAATTTAGTGGATAAAATGAGTTTTGGTGCCCTCTTACAAAATGCATGTTTTAGATTAAAATGAGTTTTTGCGCCCTCTTACATTTTGCATGTTTTCTGCCCTCATAAAGAAAAAACTATATACCAGCATGAGCTAATGAGATTATTAATAAGTGATATATGCTACTACTATGAAATAGTACCATAAAATAAATTTATATTTTTAGTAGTATTGTCCGATATAATCAACCATGCAAACCATAAATTAGTAGACACGCAAAGAATACCAAAAAGAACAAAAACAAATGATTCATATCTACCTATAAAACATATATTAACATACTGGCCTACAAAAATCATGGATTCACGACTTCTATATATGAGAGATATTCATGGATTAATTAATCGCATAAGGAGCTGGTCCGACAGGTACCTACTCTACTCTATCAGATGTTAAAATATTTCCCGAGTCGACTACATATTTTCGTCGTATATATTTATAAGCAAGCACCGTAAATTAAACAGCACATACCTACAGGCATACACATAGTCCGAGAGCCCAACGCGGTATCATCCCGCTGTTGCATGATCAAAGGGCAATGTTCTTGTTTCTTTTATTAAGTTATTCTGTCTAACCGCAGACATGGTATGCCTAATTAAGAAAAAACCATGAGGACTGAAAGGATTGGAAGAAGATTTGCATTCATTATATACCTGATGCAGAAGGTTTCGCATGCTGGCTTGTGGCATACATGATGGTCAGAAGCAGACAGTCATTCCGAGATCAAAATATTAGATTAGATTTCTTTTGAAGGCGTGTTATTTGTACCTGCGCTGAGAGGCATTCCTGGCATGTTCGTACTTGCACTGCACTGAAGCATTGTTGCATGCGGGGCATTCGATGGGAACACTCAGCGCCGGTGATCTATGGTGCCTAATCCCTTCAGTCTTGTGGTTGATCAACTTTGTTTCCACATAAGCAAAGATAGATTGGTCCATATTATACATGATTAGCTGCAGCCCTTTGCATGCGTACCTGCTTTAAACATGAGATGGAGGAGAGCCAGAATGATTCAAGTAAATATGCATGGGCCAAATCATTGGAAAGAAATCAGAACGCCTCATAAGAGTGAGTAGCCAATACATTTTCTCCTGATCCAGCTCACCTGAGCCTATGGATTTTAACGAAATTACATATGCGAAACCATTAGCTATGATTTGCAGTGGTCTCATCTGCTCCAAATCTTTCATATAGGGCGGCTGGTGCAAGTTGGAGGCCAGGAGATTGAGGACCTCGCAACCATCATGGATGTGGATTTTATTTCTGCAGAACACATCAAGCATTAGAATCAAGTTACCAATCAACCAACACGTACGTTCAGAGTCACCTTCGTTAGGCTAGATAAGGAATACGATGGATGTGGACTGAAACTGAAAATATCAAGAAAACAACTTGTAACTGCTGAATTCAGCAGCTCTCACCAGCTCGCCTTTGCAGCCCATGTCCTAGAGTATCCACATAGGTTTAGGTAATACTTTGAAACTCCAGTGCTCAGTACCATTACGTACTCGTTGGTTAGCGTCATGTCGACAACAATCTGTAGGTTCCCTTGTTGTTAAAGGGCAACAAATGGCTATTGTTTGTGAGCAGGACATGTAAATCAAAAGCAGCAGCATCAGTCTGTGCAATAACCATCCACACATGATCTCTTGCTGGTAAAAACAATAGACCCTCGCCTTTGCAGCCCATGTCCTAGAGTATCCACATAGGTTTAGGTAATATTTTGAAACTCCAGTGCTCAGTACCACTACGTACTCGTTGGTTAGCGTCATGTCGACAACAGTCTGTAGGTTCCCTTGTTGTTAAAGCGCAACAAATGGCTATTGTTTTTTAGCACGACATGTAAATCAAAAGCAGAAGCATCAGTCTGTGCGATAACCGTCCGCACATGATCTCTTGCTGGTAAAAACAATAGACCCTGAAAATCAAAACCAGCAACATCGACAAATCAGTGTTAATGCAATGGTAAAAAAAATACATTGAGGAACCCACACGGATCCTCTAGATTGAATTGCGCGAGATTAACCATGAGGAGGAATCGGAAGGGATGGAGGGATTGAACCTTGCCCAAGGCGAATATTCTTAGAATGACTCATCTATCTCTTCCTTCCCCTCGCCTCTGCTCCTGCTATCTACCACTGCAAGTCGTTCATAGATATAGATGTTTCGAGAGAAGAGGAGGGCTGGCTCACAAAGGGGAAACGGTGGCTGCCGGGGAGGGCTCGATGTGAGATCACGGTCGCCGCCGGGTAGGGCTTGATCTGAGATCATGGTCGCCGCCGGAAAAAGCTCGGGTTCTGAGATCGGGAGTTCCTTTCCTTCTGCTGACCTAGAGGAAGGAAGAAGACGTGAATTTATTTTATGACATGGAGAGGCGTGAAATATTGGGACAAAGACCAAGGAAGCAGTCGTGAGAGGAGAGAGACGTGGGAATTTTTTTGAGATGTAGACACGTGAGACATTGGGAGATGGAGGAAGGAGGAGTCGTGAGAGATTGGGTTACGGGAGTGTGATAAGTCAGTTTTTTTCTAGTTGGAGAGATAATGAGACGTAAGAGATTGAGTTTTTCTATGGGGAGGTTTGAGAGAGTTGGATCGTGGGAGAGATACGGATACTTGAGTTTTTTTCCTATGAGTCTATCTAAACCGTAATAATTCGGTCCCACCAGATTAACGCCTCGTAAAATCTAATTAACGTGAGAATTTCTAGAAAGTCACTTTAGGGAATATCCAACACCAACCCTCAAATCATTCACATACATCCGGTCTGTACGTATTTTACCAACCAATGTGGTTGTGCATAGGTCCGTAAGTTGATCCGGACTCGCTTTTTCCCACAAATCAAAGATATGTGGGGGCTTTTGCAGGCATCTAGACCGTTGCCACACCAGCTTCTTTGTTTTTGCGAGAAAACTTTCGATCTACTCATCTTCAATTATAGTTGTACAACAAACACTATAAATAATAAAAACTACATCCAGATTTATAGACCACGTAGCGACGACTACGAGCATTGAAGCGAGCCGAAGCCCCGTTCCGGAGTCGGACACAACTTGTTATAGTAAACAGTCAGAAAGTCGTCGTACCAAGGCCCCATAGGACCAATGCACCAGAACAACAACTGCCATCAATGAAGAATAACGTAGATCGATACGATCCAACAGGGAGGCACACGATCATAGACGAACAACGACGAGATCTGAGCAAATCCACCAAAAATAGATCCGCCGGAGACACACTTCCACAGGCCAACCAACTATGCTAGACGCATCGCCGGAACGGGGGGTAGACAGGGAGACCTTTATTCCATCTTCAGGGAGCCGCCGCCGTCTCGCCTTCCAGAGCAGAACACAAATCCTAACAAAAACTGAAAGAGACAACTAAAAACGAAGCCCTCCCGCCAACCCTTGCCAGGATCCACCGCACCCCATGGCCCTAGGGCCACTGGAGACGAGGCGGACCTGCGGCGGCACCGACGAGAGGCAGGAACCCCAGCTTTTCTTGGAGGCGCAGGCAGAGGCTGCTCTGACGACCCTAGACCATCAAAACTCTCCCACCTCACCCTCGTGCTTTCCCCCCCAACGCCAACTGCCCCCATTCATGCCGTTGTAGAGCGGTTGATCCGTATTGACGCCAGCTAAGAGCGTACAAGACCTCAGACTCGCTCCGACACAGATACGACGCGCCGCGTCATCGTCCTCCGCGCTTGTTCAATGTTAGAGACACGCGTACTGGACAGGATTGGACAGATATCTACCACGCACGCTCAATGACCGTCCGTCCTTGTGTTGGGAAACGTAGTAATTTCAAAATTTTCCTACGCACACGCAAGATCATGGTGATGCATAGCAACGAGAGGGGAGAGTGTTGTCTACGTACCCTCGTAGACCGAAGCGGAAGCGTTGACGCAACGTAGAGGAAGTAGTCGTACGTCTTCCCGATCCGACCGATCCAAGCACCGTTACTCCGGCGCCTCCGAGTTCTTAGCACACGTACAGCTCGATAACGCTCCCCGGGCTTCGATCCAGCAAAGCTTCGGGGATGAGTTCCGTCAGCAGAACGGCGTGTTGATGATGATGATGTTCTACCGACGCAGGGCTTCGCCTAAGCGTTACAAAGATATGACCGAGGTGGAATATGGTGGAGGGGGGCACCGCACACGGCTAAGGAACGATCACGAGGATCAACTTGTATGTTCTAGGGCGCCCCCTGCCCCCGTATATAAAGGAGCAAGGGGGAGGCCGGCCGACCCTATGGGGCGCGCCAAAGGGAGGGGGAGTCCTCCTCCTAGTGGGAGTAGGACTCCCCTTTCCTAGTCCAACTAGGAAGAAAGAGGGGGAAGAAAAGAGAGGGAGAGGGAGAGGGAAAGAGGGGTCGCGCCCCCCTCCCTAGTCCAATTCGGACTCCCCATGGGGGGGGCGCCACCTCCTGGGCTTCTGCGCTCTCTCTCCCCTCAGGCCAATAAGGCCCATTACTTCCCCGGGGGGTTCCGGTAACCCCTCCGGCACTCCGGTTTTATCCGAAATCACCCGGAACACTTCCGCTGTCCGAATATAGTCGTCCAATATATCAATCTTTATGTCTCGACCATTTCGAGACTCCTCGTCATGTCCGTGATCACATCCGGGACTCCGAACTAACTTCGGTACATCAAAATGCATAAACTCATAATAACTGTCATCGTAACGTTAAGCGTGCGGACCCTATGGTTCGAGAACAATGTAGACATGACTGAGACAAATCTCCGGTCAATAACCAATAGCGGGACCTGAATGCCCATATTGGCTCCTACATATTCTACGAAGATCTTTATCGGTCAGACCGCATAACAACATACGTTGTTCCCTTTGTCATCGGTATGTTACTTGCCCGAGATTCGATCGTCGGTATCCAATACCTAGTTCAATCTCGTTACCGGCAAGTCTCTTTACTCGTTCCATAATACATTATCTCGCAACTAACTCATTGGTTGCAATGCTTGCAAGGCTTATGTGATGTGCATTACCGAGAGGGCCCAGAGATACCTCTCCGACAATCGGAGTGACAAATCCTAATCTCGAAATATGCCAACCCAACATGTACCTTTGGAGACACCTGTAGAGCTCCTTTATAATCACCCAGTTACGTTGTGACGTTTGGTAGCACACAAAGTGTTCCTCCGGTAAACGGGAGTTGCATAATCTCATAGTCATAGGAACATGTATAAGTCATGAAGAAAGCAATAGCAACATACTAAACGATCAGGTGATAAGCTAATGGAATGGGTCATGTCAATCAGATCATTCACCTAATGATGTGATCCCGTTAATCAAATAACAACTCTTTGTTTATGGTTAGGAAACATAACCATCTTTGATTAACGAGCTCGTCAAGTAGAGGCATACTAGTGACACTCTGTTTGTCTATGTATTCACACATGTATTATGTTTCCGGTTAATACAATTCTAGCATGAATATAAACATTTATCATGATATATGGAAATAAATAATAACTTTATTATTGCCTCTAGGGCATATTTCCTTCAGTCTCCCACTTGCACTAGAGTCAATAATCTAGATTACACAGTAATGATTCTAACACCCATTGAGCCTTGGTGCTGATCATGTTTTGCTCGTGGAAGAGGCTTAGTCAACGGGTCTGCTACATTCAGATCCGTATGTATCTTGCAAATCTCTGTCTCCCACCTGGACTAGATCTCGGATGGAATTGAAGCGTCTCTTGATGTGTTTGGTTCTTTTGTGAAATCTGGATTCCTTTGCCAAAACAATTGCACCAGTATTGTCGCAAAAGATTTTCATTGGACCCGATGCACTAGGTATGACACCTAGATCGGATATGAACTCCTTCATCTAGACTCCTTCATTTGCTGCTTCCGAAGCAGCTGTGTACTCTGCTTCACATGTAGATCCCGCCACGACGCTTTGTTTAGAACTGCACCAACTGACAGCTCCACCGTTTAATGTAAACACGTATCCTGTTTGCGATTTAGAATCGTCCGGATCAGTGTCAAAGCTTGCATCAACGTAACCGTTTACGATGAGCTCTTTGTCACCTCCATATACGAGAAACATATCCTTAGTCCTTTTCAGGTACTTCAGGATGTTCTTGACCGCTGTCCAGTGATCCACTCCTGGATTACTTTGGTACCTCCCTGCTAGACTTGTAGCAAGGTACACATCAGGTCTAGTACACAGCATTGCATACATGATAGATCCTATGGCTGAAGCATAGGGAACATCTTTCATTTTCTCTCTATCTTCTGCAGTGGTCGGGCATTGAGTCTGACTCAACTTCACACCTCGTAACACAGGCAAGAACCCTTTCTTTGCTTGATCCATTTTGAACTTCTTCAAAATCTTGTCAAGGTATGTGCTTTGTGAAAGTCCAATTAAGCGTCTTGATCTATCTCTATAGATCTTTAATCCTAATATGTAAGCAGCTTCTCCGAGGTCTTTCATTAAAAAACTCTTATTAAAGTATCCCTGTATGCTATCCAGAAATTCTATATCATTTCCAATCAGTAATATGTCATCCACATATAATATTAGAAATGCTACAGGGCTCCCACTCACTTTCTTGTAAATACAGGCTTCTCCGAAAGTCTGTATAAAACCAAATGCTTTGATCACACTATCAAAGCGTTTATTCTAACTCCGAGAGGCTTGCACCAGTCCATAAATGGATCGCTGGAGCTTGCATACTTTGTTAGCTCCCTTTGGATCGACAAAACCTTCCGGTTGCATCATATACAACTCTTCTTACAGAAATCCATTCAGAAATGCAGTTTTGACATCCATCTGCCAAATTTCATAATCATAAAATGCGGCAATTGCTAACATGATTCGGACAGACTTAAGCATCGCTACGGGTGAGAAGGTCTCATCGTAGTCAATCCCTTGAACTTGTCGAAAATCTTTTGCGACAAGTCGAGCTTTGTAGACAGTAACATTACCGTCAGCGTCAGTCTTCTTCTTGAAGATCCATTTATTCTCAATTGCTTGCCGACCATCGGGCAAGTCAACCAAAGTCCAGACTTTGTTCTCATACATGGATCCCATCTCAGATTTCATGGCTTCAAGCCATTTTGAGGAATCTGGGCTCACCATTGCTTCTTCATAGTTTGTAGGTTCATCATGATCTAGTAGCATGACTTCTAGAACAGGATTACCGTACCACTCTGGCGTGGATCTTACTCTGCTTGATCTACGAGGTTTAGTAGTATCTTGTTCTGAAGTTTCATGATCATTATCATTAGCTTCCTCACTAATTGGTGTAGGTGTCGCAGAAACAGGTTTCTGTGATGTACTACTTTCCAATAAGGGAGCAGGTACAGTTACCTCGTCAAGTTCTACTTTCCTCCCACTCACTTCTTTCGAGAGAAACTCCTTCTCTAGAAAGGATCCATTCTTAGCAATGAATGTCTTGCCTTCGGATCTGTGATAGAAGGTGTACCCAACAGTCTCCTTTGGGTATCCTATGAAGACACATTTCTCCGATTTGGGTTCGAACTTATCAGGTTGAAGCTTTTTCACATAAGCATCGCAGCCCCAAACTTTAAGAAACGAACTTTGGTTTCTTGCCAAACCATAGTTCATAAGGCGTCGTCTCAATGGATTTTGATGGTGCCCTATTTAACGTGAATGCGGTCGTCTCTAAAGCATAACCCCAAAACGATAGCGGTAAATCAGTAAGAGACATCATAGATCGCACCATATCTAGTAAAGTACGATTACGATGTTCGGACACACCATTACGCTGTGGTGTTCCGGGTGGCATGAGTTGCGAAACTATTCCGCATTATTTCAAATATACACCAAACTCGTAACTCAAATATTCTCCTCCACGATCAGATAGTAGAAACTTTATTTTCTTGTTACGATGATTTTCAACTTCACTCTGAAATTCTTTGAACTTTTCAAATGTTTCAGACTTGTGTTTCATTAAGTAGATATACCCATATCTGCTTAAGTCATCTATGAAGGTGAGAAAATAACGATATCCGCCACGAGCCTCAATATTCATTGGACCACATACATCTGTATGTACGATTTCCAACAAATCTGTTGCTCTCTCCATAGTACCGGAGAACGGTGTTTTAGTCATCTTGCCCATGAGGCACGGTTCGCAAGTACCAAGTGATTCATAATCAAGTGGTTCCAAAAGTCTATCAGTATGGAGTTTCTTCATGCGCTTTGTACCGATATGACCTAAACGGCAGTGCCACAAATAAGTTGCACTATCATTATCAACTCTGCATCTTTTGGCTTCAACATTATGAATATGTGTGTTACTACTATCGAGAGTCATCAAAAATAGACCACTCTTCAAAGGTGCATGACCATAAAAGATATTACTCATATAAATAGAACAACCATTATTCTCTGATTTAAATGAATAACCGTCTCGCATCAAACAAGATCCAGAGATAATGTTCATGCTCAACGCTGGCACCAAATAACAATTATTTAGGTCTAATACTAATCCCGAAGGTAGATGTAGAGGTAGCGTGCCGACCGCGATCACATCGACTTTGGAACCATTTCCCACGCGCATCGTCACCTCGTCCTTTGCCAGTGTTCGCTTAATCCGTAGTCCCTGTTTCGAGTTGCAAATATTAGCAACAGAACCAGTATCAAATACCCAGGTGCTACTGCGAGCTCTAGTAAGGTACACATCAATAACATGTATATCACATATACCTTTGTTCACCTTGCCATCCTTCTTATCCGCCAAATACTTGGGGCAGTTCCGCTTCCAGTGACCAGTCTGCTTGCAGTAGAAGCACTCAGTTTCAGGCTTAGGTCCAGACTTGGGTTTCGTCTCTTGAGTAGCAACTTGCTTGTCATTCTTTTTGAAGTTCCCCTTCTTCTTCCCTTTGCTCTTTTTCTTGAAACTAGTGGTCTTGTTGACCATCAACACTTGATGCTCCTTCTTGATTTCTACCTCCGCAGCTTTCAGCATTGCGAAGAGCTCGGGAATAGTCTTGTTCATCCCTTGCATATTATAGTTCATCACGAAGCTCTTGTAGCTTGGTGGCAGTGATTGGAGAATTCTGTCAATGACGCAATCATCTGGAAGATTAACTCCCAATTGAATCAAGTGATTATTATACCCAGATATTTTGAGTATATGCTCACTGACAGAACTGTTCTCCTCTATCTTGCAGCTATAGAACTTATTGGAGACTTCATATCTCTCAATCTGGACATTTGCTTCAAATATTAACTTCAACTCCTGGAACATCTCATATGCTCCATGACGTTCAAAACGTCGTTGAAGTCCCGATTCTAAGCCGTAAAGCATGGCACACTGAACTATCGAGTAGCCATCAGATTTGCTCTGCCAGACGTTCATAACATCTTGTGTTGCTCCAGCAGCAGGCCTGGCACCCAGCGGTGCTTCCAGGAGGTAATTCTTCTGTGCAGCAATGAGGATAATCCTCAAGTTACGGAACCAGTCCGTGTAATTGCTACCATCATCTTTCAACTTTGCTTTCTCAAGGAACGCATTAAAATTCAACGGAACAACAGCACGGGCCATCTATCTACAATCAAACATACATAAGCAAGATACTATCAGGTACTAAGTTCATGATAAATTTAAGTTTAATTAATCAAATTACTTAAAGAACTCCCACTTAGATAGACATCCCTCTAATCCTCGAAGTGATCACGTGATCCAAATCAACTAAACCATAACCGATCATCACATGAAATGGAGTAGTTTTCAATGGTGAACATCGTTATGTTGATCATATCTACTATATGATTCACGCTCGACCTTTCGGTCTCCGTGTTCCGAGGCCATATCTGCATATGCTAGGCTCGTCAAGTTTAACCTGAGTATTCTGCGTGTGCAAAACTGGCTTGCACCCATTGTAGATGGACGTAGAGCTTATCACACCCGATCATCACGTGGTGTCTGGGCACGACGAACTTTGGCAACGGTGCATACTCAGGGAGAACACTTTTATCTTGATAATTTAGTGAGAGATCATCTTATAATGCTACCGTCAATCAAAGCAAGGTAAGATGCATAAAAGATAAACATCACATGCAATCAATATAAGTGATATGATATGGCCATCATCATCTTGTGCATGTGATATCCATCTTCGAAGCACCGTCATGATCACCATCGTCACCGGCGCGACACCTTGATCTCCATCGTAGCATCGTTGTCGTCTCGCCAATCTTATGCTTCCACGACTATCGCTACCGTTAGTGATAAAGTAAAGCATTACAGCGCGATTGCATTGCATACAATAAAGCGACAACCATATGGCTCCTGCCAGTTGCCGATAACTCGGTTACAAAACATGATCATCTCATACAATAAAATTCAGTATCATTTCTTGACCATATCACATCACAACATGCCCTGCCAAAACAAGTTAGACGTCATCTACTTTGTTGTTGCAAGTTTTACGTGGCTGCTACGGGCTTAAGCAAGAACCAATCTTACCTACACATCAAAACCACAACGATAGTTTGTCAAGTTGGTGATGTTTTAACCTTCGCAAGGACCGGGCGTAGCCATACTCGGTTCAACTAAAGTTGGAGAAACTGTCACCCGCAAGCCATCTCTGTGCAAAGCACGTCGGGAGAACCGGTCTCGCGTAAGCGTACGCGTAATGTTGGTCCGGACCGCTTCGTCCAACAATACCGCCGAACCAAAGTATGAAATGCTGGTAAGCAGTATGACTTATATCGCCCACAACTCACTTGTGTTCTACTCGTGCATATAACATCAACACATAAAACCTGGCTCTGATACCACTGTTGGGAAACGTAGTAATTTCAAAATTTTCCTACGCACACGCAAGATCATGGTGATGCATAGCAACGAGAGGGGAGAGTGTTGTCTACGTACCCTCGTAGACCGAAGCGGAAGCATTGACTCAACGTAGAGGAAGTAGTCGTACGTCTTCCCGATCCGACCGATCCAAGCACCGTTATTCCGGCGCCTCCGAGTTCGTAGCACACGTACAACTCAATAACGCTCCCCGGGCTTCGATCCAGCAAAGCTTCAGGGATGAGTTCCGTCAGCACAACGGCGTGGTGACGATGATGATGTTCTACCGACGCAGGGCTTCGCCTAAGCGCTACAACGATATGACCAAGGTGGAATATGGTGGAGGGGGGCACCGCACACGGCTAAGGAATGATCACGAGGATCAACTTGTGTGTTCTAGGGTGCCCCCTGCCCCCGTATATAAAGGAGCAAGGGGGGAGGCCGGCCAGCCCTATGGGGCGCGCCAAAGGGAGGGGGAGTCCTCCTCCTAGTGGGAGTAGGACTCCCCTTTCCTAGTCCAACTAGGAACAAAGAGGGGGAAGGAAAGAGAGGGAGAGGGAGAGGGAAAGAGGGGCCGCGCCCCCCCTCCCTAGTCCAATTCGGACTCCCCATGGGGGGGCGCCACCTCCTGGGCTGCTGCGCTCTCTCTCCCCTCAGGCCCAATAAGGCCCATTACTTCCCCGGGGGGTTCCGGTAACCCCTCCGGCACTCCGGTTTTATCCGAAATCACCCGGAACACTTCCGGTGTCCGAATATAGTCGTTCAATATATCAATCTTTATGTCTCGACCATTTCGAGACTCCTCGTCATGTCCGTGATCACATCCGGGACTCCGAACTAACTTCGGTACATCAAAATGCATAAACTCATAATAACTGTCATCATAACGTTATGCGTGCGGACCCTATGGTTCGAGAACAATGTAGACATGACTGAGACAAATCTCCGGTCAATAACCAATAGCGGGACCTGGATGCCCATATTGGCTCCTACATATTCTACGAAGATCTTTATCGGTCAGACCGCATAACAACATACGTTGTTCCCTTTGTCATCGGTATGTTACTTGCCCGAGATTCGATCGTCGGTATCCAATACCTAGTTCAATCTCGTTACCGGCAAGTCTCTTTACTCGTTCCGTAATACATCATCTCGCAACTAACTCATTGGTTGCAATGCTTGCAAGGCTTATGTGATGTGCGTTACCGAGAGGGCCCAGAGATACCTCTCCGACAATCAGAGTGACAAATCCTAATCTCGAAATATGCCAACCCAACATGTACCTTTGGAGAAACCTGTAGAGCTCCTTTATAATCACCCAGTTACGTTGTGACGTTTGGTAGCACACAAAGTGTTCCTTCGGTAAACGGGAGTTGCATAATCTCATAGTCATAGGAACATGTATAAGTCATGAAGAAAGCAATAGCAACATACTAAACGATCAGGTGATAAGCTAATGGAATGGGTCATGTCAATCAGATCATTCACCTAATGATGTGATCCCGTTAATCAAATAACAACTCTTTGTTTATGGTTAGGAAACATAACCATCTTTGATTAACGAGCTAGTAAAGTAGAGGCATACTAGTGACACTCTGTTTGTCTATGTATTCACACATGTATTATGTTTTCGGTTAATACAATTCTAGCATGAATAATAAACATTTATCATGATATAAGGAAATAAATAATAAATTTATTATTGCCTCTAGGGCATATTCCCTTCACCTTGTGCCACCATTAAGCAGCCTCGCCGGCCGAGAAACCCACTCGATTGTCGCGCATTGACGGACCTGGATGTTTGGCCTCACTGAAATCCTCAATTTAAAGGCTGCCACACCTGGCTAACTCCATGCGACAACACAGTAATTCCACATCATTCTCCCTTGCACCACAATCGCCATGACTGCGAGCGGCAACGCTCTGTGGGAGAGCCTGCCGATGGAGATGAAACACGAGGTGGCTGCCCATGTGACTGCCTGGCAGAGCCGCCATAACAGGCGTATCGAGGCCGACATGACGGCTAGCTCCCCCGAGCTCTCCAACGATGAGCCTACGATGGAGACGGGCTCCAATGACGATCAGCGCAGGACCCCACACCGGTGCATTTCGACTTGACCATGGAGCAGGTGCAGGAACACTTCAATGCCGCCATGGCCGAGGAGCAACATGCGTCGGCTCCTATGTCGACGTTCCGGCAGGTGCAGGAGGAATAGCGGTACAACCTGCTCCTCCTCGAGTAGTACCGGCTGGCTGAGGGGCCAAATCAACGGTGAGCACGCCAGCGAGGAGGTTGTGCGGCCATGGCCGTGGTGAACTCCAACTTCGTCGCGGAGCAGCGTGTGATCTACGAGGCCGCTCACGCTCAAGCCGTTGCTCGCAATGCACAATCGAATGCAGAGGCGGCGCTGGCTGCGCAGGCGACTGCAGACACGAACACCATCAGCTACAGGTCCTACGCCCCGCCAAACACTATTTGGCCATGCCGGTGGGACGGCAAGAGCGCCGACGGCTCCATTTCCATCGTTGACCTCACGTCCACCAGCGACGGACAAGTCGCAAACTCCTCCGAGGATTGGTAGGGCATGGGAGGCGGCAAGGCCTTGTGACCCATGTGGGCTGGTCCGTCTCTCGTGTTCTACTCTTCCTCGCCAATGATCACACCTTCAGTTCAAGGATTTTATCACCGGCGCTCATGGAGACAGCGGATGGAGGGCGCGATCGCGGCAAGGAAACAACAAGGACTTGGACGACAGCCGCTGTCGTAGTCTAGGTTTAGGTCCGACCCCCCCCCCCTCCCCCTCCTTTTAAACAAAAATTGTCTGAAGTGTAATGAATGTGCTACGGTTTGTATGAATATTATCCAGCTTGCATGAAATTCGCCTGGTTTATTGAAACAGTGTTTGAAATGTATGCGGGTACTGTTGAATGGCTGACTCCCGCATCCGTGTCTGCGAACTAGTCCCCCTGTTTGTGGACGGATGCGGAAGCAAATTCGTGAATTAATGATGCTCTTACGCACCAAAATGCGTAAACAAACAGCCATCATAACTGCGCATGTGGGGATGGCGTCATCATAGCAACTTTAATCAGAGGATTAAAAGAAGAGAAAGGTATCCCACGGTCAGTATGATCAGCAAAACACAATGAAGAGTGTTGGATATTTAATCGCCTACAGTAAAGTAGAAGAAACTCATTTGGAGTCGCCATTCGCATGGGCGTTATTTAAAGGTGAACATAAGAAATAGCGACCTCTCCAATCTATCTTTTTCCAATTGTTTGTTCACGCATTTATTTCTCACGCACATGTGACCACCTCCTCTTCTGCGGCGTCAAGAAATAAATCAAACATGGGAATGCATGATTGAGGTTACCATCAAGAAGAAGTAACAAACTAAGAACGTGAAATCCATTTTTTCAAATAATCGGTCATTTTTTAGGTTAGGATTTGAAACACAATTTGCTCGGATTTTCGAAAGAAAAAGAAGCTTGGATGGAGTGTGTGTAGGAGTTTTAGCTTCCTGGTCTGAGCAATTTTTGGCGATCGACCCAGGCTAGAAGTCCCATACGGACCGTGGTGGCTTAGTATTGCATCTCCAAATTATTGAATTCATGCTCAAGCTAGTTGCCCCGAAAGCCAAATGTGATGGAGATAGGCGGGCAATATATTTCAAGAAAAATCTTACATTGGTCCTCTTCCACCTGTCCGGCGCGAGCAAAGGGAATGACGTGTGTAATACCCTTAAGTGTTAGTTAAAAAATAACTAAGGATATATTAGTAGCATGTAACTACTTTGCTATCAAATTAATGCTATTCTAAAAACCCTATGCATTCACTAATTATTTGTTTTTTTTGTGATGTCACTAATTATTTGTTTGACGGTTTGTTTTATACTCCCTCTGTTTTTATTTACTCTGCATATTAGAGTTGACTGAAGTCAAACTTCGTAAAGTTTGACCAAGTTTATAGAAAACAATATAGACATTTATCATAATAAGTCTATACGATGTGAAAGTACATTCAATAATAAATCTAATGTTGTTGATTTGTTATTGTATATCTGAATAATTTTGTTTATAAGCTTGGTCAAAGTTTGTAAAGCTTGACTTTGACCAAAGCTAATATGCGAACTAAATAAAAACGGAGGGAGTACTCTCTCCATCCCAAAATAAGTATCTCAACCTTAGTACTATCACTTTGTACTAAAGTTAGTATAAAATTGAGAGACTTATTTTGGGACAGAGGAAGTATAAGCCAATGTTGAATATAGTACAACGGATGTTTTAGTGTTCACGTGCATACATGTGGCCTGGTCTATATTTACCTTCTTAAATCAGAGGATAAAATGAAGAGGTAGGTATCCCACGTTCAATGTGATCAACAAAACAGAATGAAGAGTATTGGATATTTTATCGCCTACAGTAAGGTAGAGGAAACTCATCTAGGGTCATCGTTTGGTTTTATTTCCACATGGGCCTCCATTAAAGGTGAACAGATCAAATAGTGACGTCCCCGATGCATCATTTACCAATTGTTTGTTCACGCATTTACTCCAAGACAACATGTGACCACCACCTCTTCTGCGGGGTCCAGCAATAAATCCAACATGGGAATACGTGATTTTGACTAGCTTCAAGAAGAAGTAGCAAACAATGATCATGCCTTCTTCTTCTTTTTGCAAAGGGTCGATCATTTTTTAGGTCAAAGATTTGAAACACAATTTGCTCGGATCTTCGAAAGCAAATGCAGCTTGGCTGGAGTGCGTGTAGGAGTTTCAGCTTCCTGGTCTGAACATTGTTTGGAGATCAACCAAGGCTAGAAGTCCCATAGGGACCGCAGTGGCATATTATTGCATCTCCAAATTTTTGAATTCATAGTCCAGCCAATTGCTCCAAAAGTCCCAAATAATGGAAAGGGGCGAGCAATATATTTCAGCACAACTCTTACATTTATCCTCTCCCACCTGTCCGGCGAACGCAAAGGAAATGCCACGTGCAATAGGCGTACGTGTTAGATGAAAGAAATCAACTAAAGATAGATAAATAGCATGTTTACCAAAACACATACCGAAAACGATTTACTCTTTTTATGGGCGCTTTCGACTAGGCTCTCATTAAGGAATCGGCCCAAACAAGACCGAGATTCCCGTGAGAATTGGTACGCTGCCTACAGTGAAATTGCAAGAATCACTTTACACGCTATTTCGAAATCGAAGGAATTGAGCAACTGTATTTCCCCAGGTTTCCATTGGAAAAGGGGCTTTTTTTTGTATGCAAGTGATGATCGATTGGCGGAGAAGCCGCTCCCGTGTGAGGTGGCCGTGAGAATGATTCCGAGTATTCCTAACCAGACCCATGTGGAACTTGTAAATAAATAGGTTTGTAAGTGCCTAGCTGAGTAATATGATAAGTACCTCTGCTAGTAATCCAGCTACTTTACTATCAAATTAATACTATTCAAGAAACCATATGCATTCACTAATTATTTGTTTCACGGTTTGTTTTACATACGTTAATGTTGAATATGGTACGATAGATGTTTTAGTGCTCGCGCTGCATATATGTGGTCTGGTCTATATATTTAGCTACTTAAATCAGAGGATAAAAAGAAGAGCCTGGTATCCGACGGTCAGTGTGAATTGCAATACAAAATGAAGAGTACTTGATATTTAATCGCCTACAGTAGGGTAGAGGAAACTCAGTTGCAGTCGTTGTTTGCTTTTATTTCCACATGGGCCTCCGTTAAGGGTGAACAGAATAAATGGCGACCTCTCCAATCTATCTTTTTCCAATTGTTTGTTCACACATTTATTCTTCCCACATAACATGTGACCACAACCTCTTCTGTGGGGTCAAGAAATAAATCCAACATGGGAATGCATGATTGAGTTTGCTAACAAACAAAAATCGTGAAGTCCATTTTTTCAAAGGGTCGATAATTTTTAGGTCGGGATTTGAAACACATTTTGCTTGGATCTTCAGAAGAAAGTTCCGCTTGGCTGGAGTGCGTGTTGGAGTTTTATCTTCCTGGTCCGAGCATTATTTGGCAGCCGACCCAGCCTAGAAGTCCCATACAGATTGTGGTGGCTTAGTATTGCATGTCCATATTACTGAATTCATGCTCCAACCTGTTGCTCCAAAAGTCCAAACTGTTGAAGATAAGCGGATGATATATTTCAACACAAATTTTACATTGGTCCTCTCCCACCCGTTCGGCGAGAGCAAAGGGAATGCCGCGTGTAATACCAATACGTGCTAGTAAAAAAAGTAACTAAAAATAGATTAGTAGCATGTTCACAATAACACCCAGCTCCTTTACTATGAAATCAATACTATTCTAGAAACCCTATGCATTCAACATTTATTGGAAGGTTTGTTCGACATAAGGTAATGTATTGAGTATAGTACAGTAGATGTTTTAGTGCTCACATGCATATATGTGGGCTGGTCTATATTTAGCTACTTATAAATCATAGGATAAAAAGAAGAGCTAGTTATCACGTGGTCAGTGTGGTCAACAAAACAGAATGGAGAGTATTGGACATTTAATTGCCTACAGTAAGGTAGTGGAAATTCATTTGGGTCGTCGTTTGGTTTTATTTCCACATCAGCCTCAATTAATAAAGGTGAATATAACAAACAGCGACCTCTTATTTTTCCACCGCATTTATTTCTCCCACACAACATGTGACCACCACCTCTTTTGTGGGGTCAAGAAATAAATTCAACATGGGAATGCATGATTGAGGTTAGCTTCAAAAAGTAACAAACAAAGATCGTGAAGTCCCATTTTTCAAAGGATCAATCATTTTTTAGAAACCCATTTTGCTCGGGTCTTTGGAAGTAAACGTAGCTTGGCTGGAGTGTGTGTAGGAGTTTCAGCTTCCTGGTCTGAGTATTGTTTGGCGACCGACCCATGCTAGAACTCTCATACGTACTGTGGTGACTTGGTATTGCATCATCGAAGTATTGAATTCATGCTCTAGCCAGTTGCTTCAAAAGGCCGAATTGATGAAAAAAGGCGGGCAATATATTTCAACACAAATCTTACATTATTGGTCCTCTCCCACTGGTCCGTTGAGAGCAGAGGGAATGCCGCTTTGTAATACCCTTACGTGTTAGTTAAAAAAGTAACTAAAGATTATGTTCACATTAACACCTAGCTACTTTCTTTGAAATATGACATACCTTGGAGATTCATCGTCATTATCCTATTTATCTTGACATGCAAGCTATCCACATCATTAAGTAGGTCCACCATTTAAAAATGCTTTCCCACTAACTCTTCATGCGCATGCTCCCACTAACTGCTCATGCTCATGGAGTCTATCACAAATAATCATTAACTATTTTTCTCATGCACTCTCAAGCAAGCACGTCACCCTAGGTTTCTTTTTCTATTTGTATATCTATTGATGTCACCCGACCCACTCTAGACGTACATCTTAAGTCCCCGTCCAACCATTTGATTAGACTTCATGTGTTGTTAATGCTCTCTTCTGATTCTGAAAGCCCAAACGACCGTATTTTTTCATTCTCATTCTCTTGCGCTCTTGTTCATGTCTCTTTTGTTCCCCAGAGGTCAGAGAATTGTGTTAGATGCCTTCATTCCCTTAAACATCTCCGATGTTCCAAGCATCCTTTTAATCTCTATTTGATTCCATTGCTTACAAAGAGGTAGCTTATCAAGTTTTTCTTTTTGTAGAATCCACTATTCCTATGCAACCTTTGAAGCTCAGTTTTATTAATTTCCGTACACCTAGAGCTAATCAGACTTTTTTCATGACGGAGCTAAACTTGACCTAATGGGGAGGCATGCATGGTTGCGCATGAGATAAGACAAACAAAAATAATTATAACTACCTAGGCATATTCTGGGAATGTGCAACCTCAGTAAGTGACCTTTTTTTTAACAGAAACTCAAATTATGAGTGAACTCGCATTTTATTTTTCTATAGGAGCTATGTTTCTTTACGAATGCACTTCTATAGTTGATATCGTTGTTTTAGGATTAGCGGAGGATGACATGTCTCCACTATCTCTACGCAACACTGTTTTTACCTCATATTGCATTAACAAAAAAAAATTACACCTATTTTCGGGTTTTCATCAAATTTCTTATAAATGCTTACTCTAAACAATATTTCTTCCAAACAAATTTCTACATCTACTTATACTATCTTTCAGTAAGAAAATCATGCTTTTAAATATCAAATTATTTATTAAAATTTCCAGCAGCAACGCAAGGGTTATCTAGTTAATACTATTTCAGAAACCATATGCATTCACTAATTATTTGTTGCACGGTTTGTTTTACATAAGCTAATGTTGAATAGAGTAGAGTAGATGTTTTATTGCTCACATGCATATATGTGGCATGGTCTATATTTAGCTACTGAAATCAAAGGATAAAAAGAAGAGCCGGGTATCCCATGGCCAGTTTGATCAACAACTGGAACCGTCTACTGGAGGAGTGGTTGATGCAAAACCACAACTGTCTTACAAATTTGGGAGTGCTTGACGCTTCTCAACTGGAGTTCCTGCCTTCAACAATTGCAAGGCTCTCTTGCCTCGAAATACTTGATTTTCGGAGCGCTATACTGATCCACTCACTCCCAGAGCTGCCTGCCTCCTTACGGAAATTACAATTCCTTGGTTCTCACTCTGTGCTGGTACGAAGATGCCAGAAGAATAAGGGTAATGACTGGCACAAGATTGCGCACATCCCAGAATTTCAGATTGAACAATGCTTTCCAGGCTCATATTCATATGGATGGAGTTATTTCAAGAGGCTTAGGTAAAACTTTGTGATATATGCAACTCTTTCCTTATTTCCTCGGTTGGTTATTGTACTCAATATAGCTATGCTGATTTGATTAGGCCCGCGTTCTGAACAAGATTCTCCATCATCATATTGATATGGATGGCATTTCTACCAGGGTTCATAACCCTTTAAAAGTCTCTTGATATATGTAAGCTTTTTACCTCTTTTCCCATTGGTTACTTGGTCGGTTGAGCAATGCTGATTTTCTTATTTATTTAGCCCATGTGCCATACATCACAGAGTGAAGCATTCTGATTTGTAACTTCCCACTCGATTTAAAGATCTTTATTCATCAGAGAGAGTTTAATTTGTTATTTAGGATATCCTTGTTCTTGTGTAATAAATTATAAACTTTCGCTAAGCATCCTTTTGCTGTTTGCAGGCGTCAGTTGTGTGACAGTGTAATTGGATGCATTTGCCTTGCGGAGCACTGGACACCTATAAATCTACGATGGCCAAGTTGACAGAACCTAAGATAGTTCAAGGGTTGTGATACGAGTTTATGATGAAGCTAGCCAGTGTCCCAGAGACTGAGACCACACAAGTTGCTGCCCTTGTGATGAATAGCAGTCTGTTGTATATCATATACTGTAACAGCTATAGCCTATTTGTTTATTTGAGATGAACTCCTGACATGACATGTTGATTGTTTTTCATGCTCCTTGTTGTTACCTGCCCTTTTTAATTGACAGTACTAAGGTTGTGAAGAGGCTCATATATAGCTTTGAACAAGTGAACCTCTCTTTTTGTTTTGTTTTGAAGACTCGTATATAGTTTTTCATATATAGCGATAATCGGCGGCTATTTTCCTGTCGGGTAAAACAAAACAGGGGGTTTTGTACTAGTATCTTTTAGTTCTTGTTTTTGCTGTCTTGAGTGAGAAAAAGGAGGGCATTTCTTTGCTGGAGCTTGTCCTGATGCTCTGTTTTTCCTTTCTTCTCACCTGTGTGTCCAGTCCGTCGAGCAGCTGTAGTGTGTACTGGATCCACCAAAATGCATTTTCATATATTGAATCCGACCAAAAAGTGGCAGCATGGCGGTGCTAATAGAACTTCACTGATGGAAATCCGTTTCAGGGAAATGATAATGTATATCATACATACAATGTAACAGCTAGGTAAGTTTTGTACCTAAAAAGGCAGCAAGGATGTCCAAGCAGGCAGTAAGTTGCTTATTTTTCAGGCACAGAGTTTATTCAGTTAAGCGGATGCTCCTTGCTGTCGTTGTTTCCTTTCTTAGCTGACTAAGAATCAGAAATTTGAAATGCAATGCCTAAGCCTAAGCTAGGATGGTCTTCGTGGACTGAAATTCTGTCAATGTATAGGACTACGCGATAGAATCAAGTGAACGAGATCTCCTTTAGCTCACCAAATATGTTGAATAAATCTTCAAGTAGTCGCTGTAACAGAGCCTGCATGCAGCTGGCGGCAAGCAAAAACAGAGGAGAACACGCACATGCTCTCTCTGTACAATTATTCGATTGTGTGTTTTTTAATCGGCCGTCACCCCTTAAGTATATAAAAGGTGGATGGACTTCCCGTACAAGAAAATGACTTCAAATCACGTCCAAATTGTTGGGACATCCTCCTCATGTGGGCTGTGAGGAGATGACCATTTGAGGCCTTTAAGGCAGCCCAAAGAGGTGCATAAGCCCACTACCCATTAGGGTTATGACCTAGCGTCATTTTGGACTTTGCACATGAGTGGATGGGGAGGCTTTACCCTCCATCCAACAGCCACCACCAAGAACGACGAAAAACAGTTCATCCTCCAAGAGAGAAGAAGAGAGAAAACCAAGAGAGCAAGGGAAGAAGAGGAAGATTGAAGGAAGAAGCAAGGGAGCTCCTCCCCAAGGTTGTGATGGTCCAGATCCACTACCTTGTCTCCTTTAAGCTTCGGTTCCACCATCTTTGGTGAGATTGTTTCAATCCCTAGTTCTTGAGCCCCAAATCTTGTTGTGTTCATCCAAGATTCAGAAATCTTGTTTATGAGATCCTCTAGTGCTGTCTAGAGAAGAACTTGTTGTATCCCACATTTGATAATAGTGGAAGAGGATTTGGGTGGCTTCGGCCCGTGGTTTTTCCCCTCAAGTTGAGGGGTTTTCCACGTAAAAATCTGGTGTCTCTTTGTTGATGCTTGGTGCTGTCCAGAAACTTACTCCTACCACAAGACACTAGGCTGAGGAGTGTCTTGCCTGCTGAGTAACATTTTCTGCCTCCATATATGCTGCTGCATATGTTTCCTTTCGTGCTAAGCAACGATCCTTGAATTAGTACATGATGTGGTTCTGAGATTACTTGTTTCCGCTGCAGTTATCAGTTAACCACAAGTGCATTTGTGTGCTAATTCCCAACAGAGTGGCATCAGAGCCTTGGTTGCTTAGAAGGTTGCAAATCCCAGTTGGTTGACTGTTGCTGGAAGTGCTGCTCACAATGGCTTTGGAAGAAAGCGCTACTACAAGTGGCATGATAAAACTTGATTCTTCCAATTACTCATTATGGAAGCCCATGATGAAAGACATCCTTTATTGCAAGGATTTGTATGAGCCAATTGTGAAAGACAAGATACCCACAGGTGTCACGGAAGAAGAATGGAGAGTGTTGCACAGAAAGGCAGTAGGTATGATTCGGTTGTACATCAACCACAATATTTTCCACCATGTTGCAAATGACACAAATGCTTATGAGATGTGGCAGAAGTTGGAGTCTACGTATGAGAGGAAGACATCAATGAACAAAGCCTAGGTGATCAAAATACTTGCAAAGCTTGAGTACCGAGATGGCACAAGTGTGATTGAGCACTTAAATGTCTTCCAATGCCATATAAATCAACTTTCAGCCATGAAGATAAACTTTGAGGATGAGGTGCAAGCATTGTTGCTGCTGAGTTCCATGCCTGATAGTTGGAACACGCTTGTTGTGTCACTTAGCAATTCAGCTCCGGATGAGAAGCTGACTTTGGAGATGGTGAAGAACAGTATGCTGAATGAAGAAGCCAGAAAGAAGGAAAAGGGTGATGCCTCTTCTTCTGATGCGTATGTGGCTGAAACCCATGGGAAGAATGAGAACCGTGGACGCAGCAATACAAGATTTCAGCAAGGCAAAAGCAAACCCAGGTGGAGATCAAAGTCAAAACAGAGAAAAGATATTACTTGCTTTCATTGTGGCAATCCGGGACACATAAAGAGCGAGTGCAGGAAGTACAAAAGAGAGCTTGCAGAGGGGAAACTCACAAAGAAAACCGAGCAAAAGGCTGAGAGTAGTCCAGCCATGACCGCAACAGATGAGGACTATCTACTCATTGAAGATGAAGATTGCTATAGTGTTGTTCGTGATGATATCATGAGTTGGGTTGTGGATTCAGATGCGTCCTTCCACATCACATCACACAAGGAGTATTTCACATCTTACACTAGTGGTGTTGCTGGCCAAGTGAGGATGGGAAATAGTGGTTCGTCAACAATTGTTGGCAAGGGCTCTATATGCATTGAAACAAACACAGGTTGCAGATTGGTGCTCAATGATGTGAGGCATGTTCCCGACATAAGGCTGAATTTGTTGTCAGTGGGCAAGCTTGATGATATCAAACATCCTAGTTATTTTGGTGAAGGAAAGTGGAAGCACACCAAAGGCTCTTTGATTGTGGCTCGAGGAAGTAAGCAAGGTAATCTCTATGTGACTAAAACCAAGTTGTGCAATGAGGTGTTGAACATTGTTGAAAAAGACACTTCGGTTGAATTGTGGCACAAGAGGCTTGGGCATATGAGTGAGAAGGGCATGCACGCTCTTGCTCGCATGGAGTACCTCCCCGAGTTGAAAGGTATACCCTTGAAACCCTGTGCACATTGTTTTGCTGGCAAACAACATAGGGCTGCATTTTGTACACTCCCTCCACATCGTGCAGAAAATGTTCTTGATATTGTGCACATTGATGTTTGCTCCATGACTGAAAAAATATCATGGTGGAGCATTATACTTTGTGACTTTTATTGATGACCATTCCAGAAAGGTTTTTGTGTATGTGCTGAAACACAAATACCAGACGCTTGAAGCCTTCAAGGAGTTCCATGCCAAGGTTGAAAGAGAAACTGGCAGGAAATTGAAGTGCGTGAGATCAGACAATGGTGGTGAATACAGAGGTCCTTTTGAGAGGTATTGCAGAAATGTTGACATCAGGCTTGAGAAGAGTCCACCGAAGACACCTCAGCTCAATGGTGTTGCAGAGAGAATGAACAGGACACTCACATAGAGGGTCACAGCTATGCTCTCTCATGCTCATTTACCTAATTCATTTCGGGCTGAAGCATTGATGAATGCTATGTATGTGGTTAACCTATCTCCCTCAGTTCCTCTTGCAGGTGATATTCCTTAGAGAGTTTGGTCAGGGAAGGAGGTATCATACAAGCACTTGACGGTCTTTGGTTGCAGGGCATTTGTACATGTTCCAAGGGACGAGAGATCCAAGCTTGATAGCAAGACAAAGCCGAGATGTAGTGTTCATTAAAGATGAAACAATAAAAGATATTGTGAAACCAGAGAAACCAATGACCAACACACCTCAGGTTGACATGGATCCAATCATTCCTCCTCTCGTGCATGACAATCATGGGGGAGATGATAACACTGAAGACAGTGAAGATGCAACTGATCAAGGCAGTACAAGTCAAAGTGGCGAGCAGCCATCAAGTGATGATGATGATGATGAAGTTGGTAATGATGATGCCAACGCAAATCCACCTAATTCACCACCAGTGCAGCAACAAAGAAGAAGTGAAAGAGGTCACATTCCTTCTTCTAAATATCCACCACATCAATATATGTTGATGATAGATGCAGGTGAGCCCTCATGCTATAAGGAGGCAATGTCTGATGAGAACAAGGAAGAATGGTCAGAAGCCATGCAGGATGAGATGAATTCCCTGTATGAGAATGATATCTTTGAGTTGGTGAAACTGCGAAAGGGCAAGAAAGCACTCAAGAACAAGTGGGTGTATAGAGTGAAGACTGAAGAAAAAATCTCACATCCAAGGTACAAGGCCAGATTGTTTGTGAAAGGATTCAGTCAGAAAAAGGGCATTGATTATAGTGAGATATTCTCTCCAGTGGTCAAGACGTCTTCGATCCGAGTTGTGCTTGGCATGGCTGCCACCATGGACTTGGAAATTGAACAACTTGATGTGAAGACTGCATTCTTACATGGTGACCTAGAGGAGGAGATATACATGGAGCAGCCAGAGGGATTTATGGTTGCAGGCAAGGAGCACTTAGTTTGCAAATTGAAGAAGAGCTTGTATGTCTTGAAGCAAGATCCTCGGTAGTGGTACAAGAAGTTTGAGTCTTTTATGACTGGGCTTGGTTACCATAAAGCACAACCTGACCATTGTGTCTTTATGAAGAGGTACGCCGAGGGTGACTTCATTATTCTCTTGTTGTATGTTGATGATATGCTGATTGTTGGAAATGGCACAAAGTGGATTGCTCTCCTCAAGAAGGCATTGAGTAAATCATTTGGCATGAAGGATTTAGGACCTACTAAGCAAATAATTGGCATGAAGATCTCCCATGATAGATCAAAGAAGCTGCTTTGGCTCTCACAGGAAAGATATATTGAGAAGGTACTTGAAAGGTTCAATATGAAAGATGCAAAATCTGTTATCTCTCCGCTTGCAGGCCATCACAAACTGAATTCAAAACAATGTCCTACAAGCAAGAAGGAGCAAGAAGAAATGAGGAAAGTACCTTACCAATCTGCTGTGGGCAGTTTGATGTATGCCATGGTTTGCACTAGGCCTGACATTGCCTATGCAGTTGGAGTTGTTAGCCGGTTCATGAAAAATCCAGGTAAAGCTCACTGGAAAGCAGTGAAGTGGATTCTCAGGTATCTCAAGGGTACTTCTACATCTTGTCTATACTTTGGAAATGGTGATCCTGTATTGCAGGGCTATACAGATGCAGATTACGCAGGTGACAAGGATCGTAGGAAGTCCACATCTGGATACCTGATGACTTATGCAGGGGGAGCAATGTCATGGCAATCAAGATTGCCGAAATGTGTTTCTACATCAACTACAGAAGCTGAGTACATTGCAGCAGTTGATGCTGGCAAGGAAGTTTTGTGGATGAAGAACTTCTTGCAAGAGCTCGGCATGAAGCAAAAGAAGTATGTTCTGTTTTGTGACAGTCAGAGTGCTACTCATCTTGCCAAGAATTCAAGCTATCACTCTCGAACCAAGCACATTGATGTGAGGTACCAATGGATTCGAGATGTTGTGAGTTCCAAGTTGCTGAAACTTGAGAAGATCCATACCGACGACAATGGTTCGGATATGATGATCAAGATATTGCCAAATGAGAAGCTACAAGCATGTTGCAAGGTAGCGAGCATGGCGGTGCCACCCTCATGAGTCGGAGGGGGAGATTTGTTGGGATATCCTCCTCATGTGGGCTGTAAGGAGATGACCATTTGAGGCCTTTTAGGTAGCCCAAAGAGCTGCATAAGCCCACTACCCATTAGGGTTATGACCTAGCGTCATTTTGGACTTTGCACATGAGTGTATGGGGAGGATTTACCCTCCATCCAACAGCCACCATCAAGAACGACGAAAAACAGTTCATCCTCCAAGAGAGAAGAAGAGAGAAAACGAAGAGAGCAAGGGAAAAAGAGGAAGATTGAAGGAAGAAGCAAGGGAGCTCCTCCCCAAGGTTGTGATGGTCCAGATCCACTACCTTGTCGCCTTCAAGCTTTGGTTCCACCATCTTTGGTGAGATTGTTTCAATCCCTAGTTCTTGAGCCCCAAATCTTGTTGTGTTCATCCAAGATTCAGAAATCTTGTTTATGAGATCCTCTAGTGCTGTCTAGAGAAGAACTTGTTGTATCCCACATTTGATAATAGTGGAAGAGGATTTGGGTGGCTTCGACCCGTGGTTTTTCCCCTAAAGTTGAGGGGTTTTCCACGTAAAAAATCTGGTGTCTCTTTGTTGATGCTTGGTGCTGTCCAGAAACTTACTCCTACCACAAGACACTAGGCTGAGGAGTGTCTTGCCTGCTGAGTAACATTTTCTGCCTCCATATATGCTGCTGCATATGTTCCTTCCGTGCTAAGAAACGATCCTTGAATTAGTACATGATGTGGTGCTGAGATTACTTGTTTCCGCTGCAGTTATCAGTTAACCACAAGTGCATTTGTGTGCTAATTCCCAACACAAATCAAATCCAAATCTTTCCAAAATTAATCGAACTCGGATTTAGGTAAGTCTTTTTCGATAAAGGAAATATATTAATATCGCGATGATACCAAATACACCCTCTGCACCAACAAGATGTCCAAAGACATCAGGGATGCACACAGCCAAGAAAAAATAAAAAAGAGAAGAAAGAAAACAAAGACCCCATCACGGTGTTTACACTCGCAACAGTAGCACTCTAACCACCACCGAAGACAACACCAGTACTACAAACGAGATCTGGGGTTTTCATCCAAAAACGACGCCTCCAAGAAGGAAACAAAGCACACGCGTTGCCATCGCCCGATCGAAGATCTTGGGTTTTCACCCTGGAGAAAGTCCAAGATCCAAAACAATGCCTTCAACAAGGCCATTTCCAGGTACAACCGATGAAGGCCATACCTTGGATTTACACCTTGTAAATCGTGGCTTGATACTCGAGGAGCACCACCAAGCATGTTGTCCACCTATGTTGCCACCCCCGCTTGCCAAGGCTGCTGCTGCAAGTCACCAAACACCTGACACACAGGGAGAACCTGTGCCGCATTGTCTTCAACACAACCAGTACCTTCTCTGCCAATACCAACCTCGGATCGCAGCCACCATGATTTCTCCACCTCTGTCTGTTTCATGAAAATCTATATTAAGACATGTCCCATGGTACCGACAAGAAGGAGAAGCTTCGCGCCTCGCCCAAATGAAGCCAACTGGCTGATGATAAGGGCACGAGCGACCGCATCGATTCCGCTCTAGATATCCAGTAGTGCCCTGCGCCAAACTGTGGAAATCTCCGAGAGGAAGACCGGAACTCGACGGCGGCCAAATCAAGGAGGCAGAATTGAAGCAGATCGACGCATTGGTGCTCAAAGAACAACAAGGCCATACCACCTCTATTCTTTGAAGCGGACCAGCAAGCCCCCACGCCGCCATCCGCCATCCGCCGCCCGACGGGCCCGACCGCCCCCGACGAAGGAGGAGGCCACCACCATGCCCGGGACCGCTGCCTCGGATAGTCCTCGTGCCGCAGGACTAGCCCAAAAGTTCCTTCGCATGCCTTCGTTGGATACATGGCAATGCAGCAAGCGCAAAAATGGTCACGACCCGTCTAGGTTGTACTAGATCGGGCCTCAACGCCACCAGCCGCTGCCGTTGTCCATCGCCGAAGATGCTCGCCGAGATCAGCTGGTCGTCGCCATCCCACGCCACCATCGAAACCTTGGCAGGTGCGGGCGCCGCCACCACTGCGGGATCTGCTCCGCCGCGCCAGGGAGGCCCGCAACCATGAGATCCATGGCACCCGTGCTATGACGTCGATCGAGGAAGCTCCGAAGCCGCCGGGCGCTGCTAGGACTTTGCCCAGCGACGATGTCGGCGGCGGCGGGAGGAGGGGCGAGGATGGGGGAGGCTAGCCGGGAGTGGGCGGCGGCGCTCCGATACGGCCCGGCGCGGCCGCACGGGAGCGGTGTTACAGGGGCGACGAGGATTTAGGTAAGTCTGGAACATCGGTTCGATTTATAAATCCCACAGGCCACAAACAACCTCGGATGAAGATGAGCCCAAAGCCAAATTTACTCGCTTCGACGAGACAAACAACTTCCATGTTGAACGTTTTTCGATTCTAAGCCATCTACTGGGCCAAAATGGTCACGCAAAACATATGTTTGCTCGTGCTACCCATCAGATATGCGTCTGGTGGAGGGCGCCATATTTTCCTTGCATTCTGAAATCTCTAACTTTTGCATACAAACTCGGATTGGGATGATTTGTATACCAAAATTGATCGTTTCGACGAGACGAAGACAATTCGTGTAGATCATTTTTCCATATGAGGTGGTCTTGGGGGCGTAATTATCCGAATAGTGTTCTGAATACAAAATCTCAGTACTTTGAACACAACTTCGGCGAGATGAGATCAGATGGCTATGGCCCAAATAGCAAAGTTTCTCCTTTTGAAGATACAGAACTTTCTCACTTTGAGCACTTTTTCATTTGAGGCCACCTTAATTTTGTTTTTGACCATGCCAAAATCTGGTGTCAACACATGCCCCCCTATTTTTCGGCAAAACTTGTGTGCCGAAAAATAATTTGCACATAGCTTGTTCTAAGGACGATGTCAACACTCCATCGGCCATTTTGCCTGTTCTTAGGACGATAAGTATATATCGGCCATTTCTTGTTTGAACCTCTTGATGCAAACTTGGGTGAAAACTTCTCAACTTTTATAATAACCCGGTGATAAGGTTCCATAGATCAAAACCATCCTCCAAACCATATTGTTCGCCCTTTCGCTAGGATTTTGCAGATAATGAAGAATGGACTTCCTCCAATCCTTTCTTCGCCTGCATAAAAGTTTCATTAGTGTCCGAGGTGGTGAGCACCAACTCGGCCTTACCTATGTTGGCAACAACAAGCATCGGCTATTGATAGATGTGCTATACACCATGACCAACATGGTAGCCGTATGTTTGCTATGCCAACCCTCTGCAATTTTCATGCCTAGATATATGATGAATATTAAAACAACCCAAGGAAATTTTTAGGTCTAGACATACCTCAAGATAAACTAAAAGTGATTCATCAAAACATTGATAACCATTGGATAATTGTTGCACTACTAATAATGAATCACCGGAAGCCTCAATATGTATAACAACTATAGCAAGGAAAAGCTCCAATCCGAATAACAATGCATATTCGGCTTTGATCATTTGTGCATAAATATTTGAAGTGGCATGAGGCTTCACAAAATAGCACCATTAGGAGATATATAAACAACACCCACACCTTGTCCATTGCTACAAATTTAACCACCAATATAAAATCTCCATGGTACTAGAGAGATAAAGCTAAAACCAATACTATCCACGATGTCAATATGATGCTCCGTAATAAAATCAACCATGATTTGGCCTTACGTAAATTCTGAAAACTAATAAGCCAAAACACACCCAATCAAAACATAAGTTCACTTTGCAATTTTGGTGAATTGGTCTATGCATAATATCTTGAATGGCATCAATTTGACAAATTTCTATGCAAGAACTTATCTCAATCTCTACTCAAAATAAGGACGATGTATAATACCACACTGGCCATTCTTAGATATATTCTTAGGGCGATAGATAAATATCGGCCATTATCATGAGGTCCATGTAGAATTCACCCATCAAAGTATGTATAGCCGAAATAAACAAATGAAATAGCAATAAAATATTTCGGCCCCTTTGTATTAGCAACAAAAATGTAACTAACCAAATGTATAGCGATTTGGTAATACCATGTCATTATATAGAAAATTATGTTGCATCCATGGATCAAAATAAATCCATGGAGGCTAATTGATCATACCTATGGATGAATTCCATGGCAAAGGCATCAATGGCATTGTTGGAGAAAATGGATGATGTGCTAACTGAAAATTTTGATGTTGTGATGCACACTTTCGGCTTAATTGTTTGTTGCTTCCATTCTTATCTTTCTTCACTTTTATTGTACTTGTTGCAATAGAAGTATACACATCATTTCTGTTATGATTGATCCTCTTGGGTACCCATGCCATGTTCTTCTGTCTCAGCTCTTGTGCGCTAAGATTTTGTAATTTCTTCTTTTGCCAATACGATAAGCCGAGTGGGCATCTCGGCTGTGATTCTGTCTTGACCAATGGCAATTCCTTTTTGGCCTTGTGCACTCTCAACTTCTTTTCTTCAGATTTGGCACTTTGACTCTCAATAATTGGTTGCTTCATCTCATTTCCTTTAGTAGCCAATGTCAACTCTATAATTGGCTCTTTTTCATTTGAGATCAAATCTGAAGTTGCACTCTTATGACCATCTATTTTAACACGGTAAACTTGCTTGACCACCTCTTTCTTCTTTCTTGAGCTCCGGACCGATTCCTTATGATTGAAATGGTCTTTAACATGTGATTGTTCAAGTGTTGACCTTCTCGGAGGTGCATAATATTGGTGAGATGGTCTAAAATAAGATTGAGAATGTGCCCTTGTATGATACCTGTCCCATGATGGATATGGATCTACATGAGCATAGGAAGGCATCCACGGCTTTGGCATTGGCAGCCCAAAATAAGGATATGAATATTTTGCATGAAGATTCTTACTTTGCCAATACCGATCCTCATTTTTGCGCCATGGGGGTGATTTTGGTTTCTTTGCATGATTTAACCAATAAGCATTCTTCCCTTCACTCTTATTTTGATATTTATCCAATAGTTTAGCGAAAGTTACTTTTGATTTCTTTTGGTTTTGTTTCCTCGATCATTGGATTTGCTTGTTGCTCCCCAGTCCTTGGCATCTTCATTGTAGCTTCAATGGAATTCTCACCCTCAAGTTTATGTTCATTGTCCTCTTCAACAAATTCTTTACTTGACAGCTTGATCCCGTCACCTGTAGTTTTACCTTCTCTTTAGATGGATCGGCTTGAAGTAGCCGATGCAAAAACTTTTTGCCATCAAGACCAATCGGAATAGACTGGTCATCCTTTGGTGTTTCAACAATTCTCAATCGCCCCTTATCAATGGTTGATTTGACTATTTGGTGAAACATATTGCAATCCTCAAAATTATATTTGAACGAATGATGCAACCTACAATACATTCGTCTGACCAAGAAACACCGATTGCTAAGTCGGCGGTAAGAACCATACAATACGATCATTCAGGTTCACCTTAGTACAAATAGACGAGAAGAATATAATTGGATGGCTATGAATATAACTGAGAGATAACTCTCACTCCCTATTAATTATTACACTCTTATGTTCATTAGATATTAATAGAAATGAGTAAAGTCGAAAAATATAATTACACCATATTTTTAGTATTAAATTTGATACCCAGGAAACATACTAAATTTCAAAGTCCTAAATAGACCTATTTTTCCCAAGAAAGGCCGATATTTAGATATTAATCTTATGGAAATTATTTTCTTTAGAGCAATATGGAACGAGGGGCGGAGGCAGCTCATTAGCAACGGTGTCTGTCATGAAAGAAAAAAAAACGCCTTTTTTTTGCAAAAGAATTTTTTTGATCGAAAAGCTAAGGAACACCGTAGGAAAACCAAAACGTCGAAAAAAATCCGGAAAAAAACCATTAGAAAAGCCAAAAACGCGTGCGGAGAAATAAAAAAAAATCCGAGGGGAGCGCCCAGAGCGCGACACGTGGCGAATGACTGAGAGCGCGCAAAGTGGCGCTGATCGTTGTGAGACTCCTAAGGAGCGCTCGTTAATTAGTTGCTCTCGGAGTCCCCTATTTAGGGCTTTTCAGAACAAATAGCCAAGCAAATGCCTTAAGTATTGTATATGGGCTGTCAATGGCACGTCCCAATAAATTCATTTTATATATTTTGGAATTATGTTTTTATTTGACATATTTCAAAAAAACATGAGAAAATTTGATATTTTACGTAGAATGGAAAATGTCCATTTATCTCAATATTAATACCCATACATATATATGCAATGAAAGTTTCATCCTCGCGCTTTAAAATGCTTATGTGTACAAGGAAAATATTCATCTATTCCTTTTGAAAGATCATATCTTTTAAAAAGTTGTTCGTGCATGTCTGGATACATGGTCATATACCTAAAAACGATGTTCAAGAATTTTTGTACAGAATAAAAGAACATTGCTAGAATTAAAAGCATAAAAAAGGAAAACATAAGTAAAATGTATAAAAATATAGAATATAAACTTCAAGGAAATAGACAACAGAAAAAAATGATAAAAAAATTAAAAATTGTGAAGTATCCAGCAAATATATGTGTAGGTTTTGAAATTACATTTAATGGAGGAAATATTAATCTGTTTAATACTAGATACCCTGAAATGCAACATGTAGAATTTTGAAAACACTAGAATTCTTTCTGAATTTCTTAAAAAATTTGTGGAAGCTAAATATTTGAAATTTTAAAAATGGTGATAAAACAATAATGTGGAATCTATGAAATAAATAAATTTTATGAATAATCCATAAAAGATCATTTGAATATTTATTTTGCGATGAATGGGAATCTGCCCTAACTGTTTGACCTCTTGTCCTCTGATTGGTGGCGAAGGACCATGGAATTCAACGATATGTTCAATGCTCCTGATAAGCGAACTGAACCTACATCCATACATACTACCGTGCTTTTAAAAACTACTCCCTCCGTCACATAATATAAGAGCGTCTTTGACACTACACTAGCTAGTGTCAAAAACACTCTTATATTATGGGACAGAGGGAGTATAATTTAAACATGAATGTGCGTTATATCATGTTTCGACCAATACAGCAGCGAGGACAACGCTTTGTGTACTGAAGACGATCTGTGGAGGTTCAAGACTAAGAATGAGTTGGACAAGACGATCTGTGTATCCATGTGCGCACAAAACGCTTTGTGTAATGAACAGAGACGTCGTCGTCTAAGTGAAGCGGGGGCATTGGGCAAGACGACGTTCGGTGATTGTATGACAACCAGCTCAGTACAGTAGAAAATAATGAAAACCCGGCCGTCTTTGTATGGATTCCATCGACCGCGCGGAGGAAACAACGGAAAAAAGCGCGCCTTCCGCGTTGGTGTGGAAGCTAGCCTCGTAGTAAATGCCCTCCTTGCAGCTGGACGTACAAACAATGGAAAAAAGAGCGCCTCGTAGTGAACGCCGTAGCTAGCATGCTTCCTTGCAGCTGGACGTACAAACTTAGGTACGCGGAGTCTAATTCAAATTCGTTAAGAACTACCCTCCAGCTAATAATTCGTTAAGAACTAGCCTCCACACCAGGAGAGTCGTCATCAGATCACCGCACCGGAGCACCCACTGATTGATTTGAGCCACTCACAGTCACCGGCGGCGACATGGTTCCTTTCCTGGCGCCGCTGCTGGGCAGCGTGGCCGCCAAGGTCGGTGACGCGCTGGTGGGCGAGCTGCTGCGGGCGTGGGGGCTGGAAGATGAAGGATGCCCTTGAGATGATATATGAACTGGTTGTTGAGATGAACAATTTTCACTTCCTACAACTTACCGTGACACCAAGCGTTGATCATCCACAAACACACTCTCATGTTGAGGAATCAGATATAGTCGGCAGAAAAGATGAGAAGGAACAAGTGGTGAAGATATTGCTCGACCACTCCGACAACAACAATAAGAATAACAATGTTATGGTGCTTCCCATAGTTGGTATGGGGGGAGTTGGTAAGACTACACTTGCCCAACTTGTGCACAATGATCTGAGGGTGATGCATCATTTTGAGTTGGTCATATGGGTCTGTGTCTCTGACAAGTTTGTTATCGAAGAAATTATTCGATCTATTATACAAGTGGTTACAATGAACAAGTGTGAATTGACTGAGATGGAGTCACTGCAGAAAAAACTTGGTGAAGTGTTGGGCAAGAAAAGGTACCTCCTAGTGCTGGATGATGTTTGGAATGAAGCTAGACAAAAGTGGGACGATATGAGATCTTCGCTATGCTCACATGCCGGTTTAGGCAGTGCTATAATTGTGACAAGCCGTAGCGATAAAGTAGCTTCTGTCATGGGCACGCTTCCTCCACATCAGATATCACTGCTAGATGAGGATCATTCATGGGAGCTTTTTCACAGAAACACATTCAGAAGAGGAGTGGAAAAGCAAAAGGAATTCATTTCAGTGGCTAAGAGTGTTGTCTGCAAGTGTAAGGGGTTGCCTCTTGCTATCAAGACCATAACAGCTTTACTTCAGTCGAAGCATCATTCTCAATGGTTCTCTGTTCTGGATAGTGATGTCTGGAAGAATGATATCCTCACATCTACTGGGATTGTACCTGCACTACAGCTAAGTTATCATCACCTGTCATTAGAAGCAAAAATATGCTTTTCATTCTGTGCTATTTTCCCCAAGGATAGCATGTTGGAGAAAGACACGTTAATCCAACTATGGATGGCAAATGACTTCATTGCATTAGAAGCAAGAGGCGAACACATTTTTGATGTGCTAGTTTGAAGATGTTTTCTTCAAGATGTGGAGACTCAAAAAAATTGTGCCCTAAACTTCGATATGAGAATTTTCACTCTGTTCAAGATGAGTTCATCCACCAACCAACTACTTGCAAGATGCATGAGCTTATTCATGACCTCGCTGAATTTGTAAGTGGAAATGATTTCTCTATTCTGCAAGAATCTTCATCATGTCAAGAAAACTCTAGTTCATTACAGAATGAGGTTCGACATTTGTCACTTGAGTATGTCACTTATAATACTATGGCAGCCATGAAGGAAATTCTAGCTCCTCTACCCCGTACGATCTTAATCCAAAGAGATTTGAAGCGGACTATGAATCTTCTGAGTATAGTCAGGTCAAAATTCTTGTCCGTACGAGCATTCAAGACATTCTCAATCGAGACAAATATGACAAACTTGAAGCATCTTCGCTACCTAGATTGTTCTTATTCTAGTATATCTTCACTTCCTGAAAAGCCACTACAATGTTGTATAGTTTGCAAACATTGAAGCTCATTGGTTGTCAAAAACTTGAGAAATTACCAGAAGGCATGGGATGTATGATCAGTCTTTGGCACATCTTCCCCATTGGTTGTCAACGTTTGGAGCACATGCCACTAGGTATTGGTCAGCTGAATTCTCTGCGGACATTGACAAGTTATGTCATTGATAGTGATGCGGGTAGTGGAATTGTTCAACTAAAAAATTTGAATCTAGGTGTTGCTCTTTCTTTGTCTGGGATAAGAAAAGTGCATAGTGCAGAAAATGCTAGACAAGGCAATATGTCTGCCAAGCACAATTTAAAAAGATTATCACTTGATTGGTATGGATCTTCTAGCACAACTGTTGGATTTGAAGTTGATACTAATCCCCAGAAGGAATATTGGAGGCCCTTTGTCCGGGAAAAAGGCTTGAAGCTCTACAACTATGTAATTATACCGGTGCTAAATTGTCAACATGGATGCACAACTCTACACTGTTGGAGAATCTCAATGAACTTTCTCTCAGTAGCTGCCAGAACTGCAAGGATCTTCCACCATTATGGCAACTACCCTCTCTCGTGTACTTGCGTTTGAGTGCTTTGGTTAGCTTGACCAGTATTTGTGTTGGTAATGATGATACAGGTAGTGGGGAATCATGTAACTCTTCCCCACCCTTCTTTCCTAAATTGGAAACCATGATACTTCCGTACATTCCTAAGCTAGAGAGATGGCACTGGGAGGTCGCAGGACAAGTAATGGTTATGTCATTCCCTCGGCTCAAGAAGATAGAAATTTCTAGATGCCCAATGCTAGCAAGCATGCCGAAAATGCCCTCTCTGAGGTACTTGAGTTTGGATAGTTTGGGTAGCTTTACAAGTATATGTGTTGGTAATAATGATACTAACAATGTGGAATTGTGTATTTCTCCACCACACTTCTTTCCTAAATTGGAAACGATGATAGTTTCCAACATGCCTAAGCTAGAGAGATGGCACCAAGAGATGGCAGGACAAGTAGCAGTTGTATCATTCCCTCAGCTGAAGAAGCTCAGTATTTCTGAATGCCCAATGCTAGCAAGCATGCCCAAGATGATCCCTTTGCTTGATGATCTACTGGTGAATAAAGCAAGAGACATTCCCCTTTACTATTTGATGAATCTGTCTGTGCAATCTAATCTCAAGTGCAAAGGATCCATTACAATGGAACCTAGAGTTGGTTGGGTGCATGGAGATCTTCATTTCTCGAGGATTGGTAACTCTAATGTGAGTCTGATACTCACAGGTTTGAGTGGAAATGTAGAGCGCTTTGAAGAGGAGCTGAGTAAAATACCTTCCAGATTTATTAAGGAGCTAGGTATACAAAATTGTGACTTCCTTTTCTCATCTGAAGCATCACAAATATATGGAAACATTTTGGTTTTGTTGAAAGAATGTGGATTTCAAGCAGCAATAATATAATACAATGGCCATTGGTAGAATTTAGAAACCTGAATCGTCTTCGAAGTCTACATTTGGTTGATTGTTCCAACTTAACCGGTTCCCTTCCATCAACAATATCTGATGACAAAAATTTCCAGCATCCTCGACTCCAGAATCATTTAGTTATAAATTGTGGAAAATGGTTGGAGGTACCAAAGTTGCCCTCATCGCTTGAAAAATTGCACATCGCTCATTGTGCCAAGCTGGTGTCAATGCCAAGAAATCTTTGGAACATCACAAAATTGAGAGAAATCATTGTGATTGGCTGTGCTAGCCTGACGACGTTTCCAGATGGAATGTATGGAGTCACTGCGCTCAAGAACCTAGAAATGAGGCAGTGCCCAAGGTTAGAGACACTACCGGAGGGACTCCTGCAGCAGCTCCCGGCCCTCGAGCAACTAACTATCATAGACTGCCCGAACTTGAAGGGAGCCTTCTCAAGAGGAGGTGTTTACTCGAATTTGGTGAAAGCAATTAGACATCGATTAGTTGACTGAACCAATGCATGCGCTGAATGCTTTGGTTGCATCAAATTGGATGCCTGCGCCAGTGCATGTGTATGTCGGCTTTGTAGGGCTTTGCATTCCATGAGGTATATATACTCTCTTTTCTTTACCTTGTTCTCTTATTCTTTCAAAATTATACCTTGATCCAGAACATTGCACAGTAATCCATCCGTAAAGAAATATAAGAGTGTTTAGATCACTATATTTCTTTCCAGAGGGGGTACTTTGTAACTCAACTTCAGTTGTTAATCATATATACTTGCATCTATCTGTATGATCTATTTGGTGTCTTTGTAGATGTCAAAACTGAAAAGAACTTGTATTGTATCTATCTAAGTGTCGGTGTCATCTTCAGGTTCAAATGAATAGCATCAGGTGCATTGCAAAAGCAAGGAAAATCCCTTTACAGTACAATCAAGCCCAGTCAGGTTTATACTTACTAGCAGGCGAAGTAGACAAATGCTGCGGCTGTACAAAAGCCAAAGTTAGAGAAGCATCTGTGTACCATAAGATGCCAAGTGGGCTGCAAGAGCTAAGCTGTATAGTTTCAGAGCACTCAAACTGACATACTACAGAGCACGGAGACACCCCAGTCACTGCCCTTGTGTATATATAGTATGAGTGAAGTTTATAGTTACTAGTAGGTCGACCAATTATCTCCTTTCTAATCCTCTTGCAGAGTACACGGACGAAACAGAGGAGGTGCTCTGTTTCCGGTAACACACTATGACAGTGACAGTGAACCATGATGCAAATTCGCTTCTTGAGCCTGGCGGAAGCGCATGTTGGCACACTTTACACTATCAGTCATGTCTCATGTGCATTTACTCTATGACAAGATCAACTACTGTCAGTACGACTTTCTGCAGTTATAAGAGGTCTTGCGGCATATAAAGCATATCTGTTACAAGCAAAAGAACTGAGAACACGCAGCGGCCCATTGCTTCTCCTCCGATCTGACATGAATATGTTGAGTACATTCTGAACCGCCCAACATGACCCAAGTGATTATGCATGAGGGCAGCATGTAACATTCTAAGTTACTAGTACACGTGGTACTACTCCCTGAATCTCAAACAAAGTACACGTGGTGAGCCTCTTGTTCTTATCTTCTTTCTGAAATAAAAAAGTTCTTACTTCAGATAGATACTTTTCTAATTTTCTTAATTTTATTATTCCTTGTTATTATATAGTGCGATGGTTTTGGTATCCGCCCCCGTCGGCATTCGTCCTGTCTATAATTCGGATGTGGTATATAGTATCTTTTTATAACTATTTGGTTCATTTATTGTTTATGACAATTATGCCGACCAACGTGACATAGATTTTATTTATCTAGGAGCTGGTTGAACCGGAAATTCCAACCGACCCTATTGTCGAGAGGTTAAATTTAGTTGAAGAAGAAAACAATTACTTGAAGGAAAAAATAAAAAAATTGAGGATGAGAAGATGATATTGGAGTTGCATGTTGCGGATGTCGTCGATGATCACAAGATCAAGATGGATGCAATGCGGTTGAAGATTAGAAAGATTAGAAAATATGCCATTCATACCGAGGCTTGGTATCATAATGCAGTTGGATCAATTGTTACGTTGGTTGCGGTTATGATCGCATTTATTGTTGCGTTAAATTGTTTTTTACATAATTTCAATGTATGGTTTAATTAGATGCTCTGGAGAGCTATATGTTGTTCAATGAGAACTATGTATGTACTTTGGTTTGAATGTGATGATGAACTTCTATTAATTTGGTCACTTATCTACTTCGAAAGAGATTGTCCGTTTTGTACACGAAGTGCGTCCAGTTTTTGCCGTAACCCTCTCTATTTTCTTGCACATGCTATGTGGGTGAAATGATGATACCATGCCAACTTTCAACCTTTTCAGAGTTCATTTGAAATACTTTTAAATTTCAGGGTCTTATAGCTCAAAATAATCAGTAAATGCATGAAAAATAACAAATGATATCAGAAAGGGTTGAAAATTGATGATGTGGCTTCGAATGGTGCATTTTGAACACAGAAAAAACTCTGGAGTTCAAATAAGTTAAAAAAAATTAAATCCCTTTGTAACAGACGAGTTTCCGTATGAAACCCTGATACTTCGAAAGAGCCGCAGCCACTCTGTCTACTCTGGCGTCTAGCAGTACAGCCAGAGGCGGGAGGCAATACAGATTCGGTCCTTCTCTGAAGACTCCGCCGAAGTTACCATACGAGAGGACCGTGGAGGAAAACACGAATATCGTGCGAGCCGAAGTGACGAAATTCTTTGAAGGGGTGAAAGCAAAGAAACATCCACCTCCGGAGGAGAAGATAGATCTGGTGAAAGCGAAGCGCACTCTGGATGCCCTGAAGAAACCACCAAAGTCTCCGCCGAAAGCCAACTATGACCGCATTATTGAAAAGTCATTTCTCGAAGTGAAGCGGTCGGGAAGTACTATCAGTGATCAAAGGTTAGCAGAATGACGAGCTGGGAAAAAAATTGCCCAGCTCGGCAAACAAGCGGACCAATCGTGCCTCCCGCTCAAGGTGTCTAGCGACATCGTCGCTAATGATCCGAGGATGGTGCCCGGTTATAGCAATCTTGGAGATTACCTGCCCGACGATGTACATTATGATTTCTTGGAGGTGGACGAACACACATACGAGTACGGGAAGCCTCTCGTCAAAGATGAAAAATCTCTAACAACGATGATGTGAAGATTCCATGATTGGTACATGATAACATGCAGAGAGTCTGGGGAGATGAATACTTTGACGCTGAGTGTTAAAGTGGAGCATGACCTCATTGGAATTGAACTATTGAATGTTTCATTTGAGGAGTTCTTCCAGTTTTTCAATCAACAGGCCCTAGATAAATTAACAATCACTTGCTACTGGCTGTAAGTAATACTTCTGTCATTAAGTCTCTATATATAGGTCAGCTCTTTCATTGCATGTATTTATAATTATCCTCACTGTATTATGCAGCTTGAAGATCGCCGAATTGAAGAAAAGACAAATCGGTGATATTGGGTTCATTAACACAAATCTCATAGATGCAAATGAGGTTAAATTTCGTGCCAAAGATACCGAGGCCAACTTACTACGATCGTTGGTAATAAATGAAAACAAAGATATAATACTCTTTCCTTACAACTTCAAGTGAGTGTTACTGTCTTGTGTATATTCGGTTTCCCTTATTAGTCCAGGTTATAGTAATGTAATTGATGAGTTATGCATGCGTGCGCAGGTTCCACTATATTCTCCTAGAGATTAAGCTTGAGCAGGGACTAGTAACCGTCTTAGACTCGAGATGAAAAGATCCTAAGGAGTATGCGGACATGACTGAAATGCTCGAGAAGTAAGTTAAATCGATCATTATCGCACCATATCAGCAACTTTGTTCATTTCCTGATATCAAGTATTTGTTTTCTTTGTCTGGCAGGGTTTGGACAAAATTCACCAAAAAAGCTCTGGGACTGCCGAAGAAGCTACAATTTAGACACCCGAAAATAAGTACTACTAGCATGTTCCGTGCATCTCCTAGTGATTCAAGCGCTAGTTTCATCAATACCATTTATGGCATGCTTGCTTTATCAGTTTGATTGACCTCTATTTCGTGTAAAGTGGTTGTGGCAGGAAGCCGGGAATAATTACTGTGGATACTATGTTTGCGAGTCCATCCGCCAAACGACCTATGAGCGGGGCTACTCTGACGAACAATATGAAGTGCCTAAGCAATAATATTAATAATTTTATTTTATTACCATCATTTGTGTTGAGTTTCATTTATTCATATATATATGTATTGACCCCCTTCTTCAAATTAGATCTTTCGGATGCGGGATGAACTCCTATCACCAGATCCTATGTGAGAAATTCAAGAGGAATTGATGGCATTCTTCCTTGACCACGTGATCGCTAAAGACGGAGAATACCATGTGGACCCTGAGTTCATATATAATTAGAAGATTATATTGTAAGAGATAATTATATTGTATATATGTAGCCAGTAGCGTCGGATAGATATACGAGAACTTGTTGTTCGACCAATCTCTTGGAGAAGGAGAGGTGGTCGATATCACTTCTCTCTGTATGCATATGTTCATGACGATCTTTTGTTTCCTTCATTTGCTTACTAGCTAGCGTGTCGAGTCCTCTCTATACGTATAATATGTAGCGTACGTCGACCAAGCAAGGAGATAAGAGATGACACTTCTCTCTATTAATTAGCTAGATAACACAATATATGAAATACCTAAATTAACCCCCAAAACCAATAAACCACCCCCTTCCAAAAAAAACCTCAGCTCCTGCCAGCTGCTGACGCGTGGATGCCTATTGGTCCCGGTTTGTGCCACCAACCAGGACCAAAGGTCCTCCTGCCTGGGCTTACCATACGGGCCATGTGGAGGCCCATCTGTCCCGGTTCATGTAAGAATCGGGACTAAAGGCCCAGGGCATTAGTAACAACAATTTAGTCCCGGTTCAACAACCGGGACAAAAGGCCCTTAAGAACCGGGACAAATGACCGTTTTTCTACTAGTGGATAGTACTAGCTGGTGTTTCTGTCTTTCCCTTGAGAAGTAGGGACTCAGTATAACCAAGGAGTACATCCAAATTACTACGGTTAACTTCATTCAAATTTTGAAAACCATCACAGAGCGTACGTGACTTTAGATATCTTTGTGTGTGACTCTTTGTCTCTATCATCAATAGGCATGCTTGCAAGTATCATTCTGCATTTACATCCTGCCGAGTTGCCTCTTTCGACTCCTTTTCCTTCCATGCGTGCAATGTTGTTGAAAAGATAATATAAATACTCAAGACCATTGTCTCTCCCGAATTCATATATTTATTTTAAAATCTATATATTGAAAGGTGGACTACTTCATCCACTGTCACTACTCTCTATCGGCCATTTGCAGCACAACTGCACAAGCTAGGTTACTACTTCTCTATAAGAAGTTTGCGGCCTATAATTCACCACTGAGGTACGGTTGGTGTAAATGCATGATGGTGGTGGTGGTTGAGCATCTGTAATATCATATCTTTGGGTCGGCACTTTGTGTTTAACTAGTTGAGCATCTGTTGTTCTTCCTACATAATCTGTTGTTCTTCTCTGTTAAACAATGATAGTGGTGGTGGTGGTGGTGGTGGGAGTACTGGTAGGAGGAGGAGCAGCAGCAACAACAACAACAGGCTAAGCACGTTTCAACAGAGAAGTGCATTCATATCTCCCTTCTTAATGCAAACGACGGTAATCATTGGGTAGCTAGATCAGAATGGTCCGATGGGAAAGCCAAAATATTCAAATGCATATCTCAACATGAAAACAGAACATCACAATTGTTCACAAAAAAACATCAATCTAAGAGCGTTGCCATTTTTTTCTGACAAAAGGTAATGTATCTACTTGAATTCATTCACTTGATACCTAGACAGAATCATAAGACAGGTGCAAAGATGATCAATTAATAACTAAAGTTGCATTTTCACTAACTTACACAACCTCTGTCAAAACGAGGTCTTGAAATTATAAGCTACTTCGGTCGGTGACTGAAACAAGAAAAAAATAAAATTATATTCATTCTCTTCCTGTGAAATAAGATTACAAACAGAAATAAGGTTGCATTCATTCTCTTACTGTGAAATAAGATTGCAAACAAAGTTGTTATGCATTGCATAGAATGAAGGTAAAGTTTCATTGAAAGCGAATGAAACTTCACATTGCATATGTTTTGGACAAAAGGCAGCGTGGAATAACTTTTGAGTTCAGTTTAGAAAAAAGAGCACCTAAACAAAAGAACAACTTTTCATTCAAATTCAGAAGTGGTTACTGGAGTACTTCTGCAGGCAACAACCATAGCCACGACTGTAGATTTACCAAGACATTTTGCTATAAACTGGAAATCAAGAAGGCAGAAGTATAAGCACCAGCAAATTGAGCCATATGATTCAAGCAGGTTCCAAAGTACACAGGCAAATACTTCAGTCAACAGAAAAGCCAATTCTTGACGGAAGCACGAACTTGGTTTGAAGGTAAAAAAAGCTATTGCCCATCTGCATCTGCTAATGACTCTGAGAACAAAGGAACATAGGGTAGAAATCGTTGTGTGTTTCTCTTCTCAAGATTAAGGATATATCGAACTTTCTAATGTCGCATATCATATGCTACCAAGGTATCACCTAAACATGAGACCAAGAAAATGGTGTCGCAATGTGGATGGATCTCAATCAGGCAGGCATTTGCTTTAAACTGGAAATCAATAAGGCAAGAGTGTAAGCACCAGCAAATTGAGCGGCATGATTCAAGCAGATTCCAAAGTACACAGACAAATACTTCAGCCGCCTACAGAAGAGCTGATTCTTGAAGGGAGCACAAAGGTGGTTTGAAGGTAAAAAAACTACTGTCCATCTGCATCTGCTAATGACTATGAGAACAGAGGAACATAGGGTAGAAGTTGCTGTGTGTTGCTCTTCTCAAGATTAAGGATACATCCAACTTTCTGATGTCGCATATCATATGCTACCAAGGTATCACCTAGACATGAGGGCAGGAAAATGGTGTCGCAATCTGGATGAATCTCAACCGCCATGTACTCCCTCCCAATCTTGCTCATAAGCTTATTGAAGCTGGCAATATGCTTGAGGACCAATTCTCTACTATCACAATCCTGAAGGCACCAGAGTTCTAACCGAGAGATTTGGTTGTTATCGTCGTAGGAAGCTACAGCGTAGTGTAAGCACCCCTGTGACGATCCAATTGTACCAAATCTTCGGCCGTATGGCAGACTGATGGTCTTCCACACTTTGCCCTCCATGTCCACCCCCAGCAACATATGATGATCGTCGTTGCGTTCAAGGCTGCCCATCAGGTAGAGCATGCCGCCAACAAAGATGCATCTACTCCGAATGAATAGCATGACTTTCTCAGCCATCTCATTACCCCTATGACTCCAAGCTCCTGTCCGCAACGAGTAAATGTTCACTCCTGTGATGCACTTTTCCTGAAAGGTCTGCTCAAAGTGAAGAACATGGAAGTCGGATGATACGGCCGGATCGAAAGCCAAGCCTGTGGTACAGCTACTTCTGTCAGCCGCCGGCTTTGGGGGCAGCGGGGGCAGCTCCACCCACCTCCAGGTGACGGGATTGCACACGACAAAACGGAAATCACCCTCTTTCATCGAAGGGGTCACGTTGTTGTTTTTCTTGTAGCGGCGGTAGAGAAGGAGGCCATTGCAGGAATTCTCCTGGATGATTCCCTCGTCCTTGTCATGGTCGTGCATGTAAGGGAGGGAGGGGTTGAACGGGGCTGCTGCACCGTCCTTGGAGACGCTGGCGAAGTGGTGGTCGCTCCTGTTGTCGCTGACAGTCATGTAGAGGAAGCCAGCGAGGATCTGGGGCAGCTTGTTGCGGTTGGCGGGGTCGGCGATGAGGTCGCGCCATGGCACGGAGACGCACTTGAAGTGGTGGACGGACCTAACCGGGAGGCTGGAGAGGATCTCCAGGATAAGGTCGTCGGTGAAGAGGCTGGCTGCCGTCGCCCCCGGATGGTCGTCCCGCCTTGGCTTTGTGTTCCTCTCGAAGCTTGCCTCCATGGAGAGCTGCCTAGGCAGGGGAGGGGGTCAAGCGAGGTCAGGCCGGGTCGATTTGCATCGATTTGCACTGCATGAGGAAAATCAATCCGCCAAGTAGTCGGTGGCAATGGCGGATCTACGATTTGAAAAGGGTGGTTGTCCTAATTTATTTTTGGACAACAAATATGACAAGTGAAAGTTCTAACTAACTACCAGCGCCACATAGAAACAGATCGATATGGTGTTACAAACACAGTAAAATTCTCAATTAAGTATCAGTTTTGCCTAAAAGAAGATTCTAACTAATTTGCTTCATATCAACCATGAATTCATAATGACATAATTAAGTGAACACAAATTATGTACTGCTGGTTTGATAGTGGGTAGCCGAGGAAAGAGCAAACCCTAAATAAAAAATTGGGGAATCGCCGAGTGGGCAGTGGACGAGATGCATGAACTGGTACCTCAAATCGACAAGGATGCATGGTTGCTGGCTTGCTGCTGCCTGTCTGCCGGTGAATGGAAAGGAGGTCCGGCGAGTGGCTAGGCAGGCGGGGCCGGTAACCGGCAAGCGGCGAGACGGCGAAATCAAGAGTTCGCACGTACGGCTCCGTGAGTTTTTTGTCGGCCTAGGCATAGGCAGAGATGGGTCGGGATTGGGCTTTTATTTTATTTTGTCTGGCCATCTCGAATCAGACAGGGAAAGGACCTGCGTTGCGTGATAAGCTGGAACACAAGAGGGAGTTTGACTTGCGAGCTGAGTTAAAACAACGCATGCATGCTTTGGCCAATAACCATGCAGATGAACGTAAAAAAAAAAACCATGCAGATCGGGGTTCCAGCGCAACCTGTAAAACATAGTCATTGGGAAATTTTAATCAACTTCGATGGTGGGTCGACCTAGCATCTTTTGAAATAATTGGTGCCGGACAGCTGGCGCATTGAGTCGAACAACAACCTTTGACACGGTCGGGCCTATATTAGTTGAAATACTCATTATGCTGCCACATGCCGTTAAGTTAGTATTCAAGAAAAGTTGGCCGTACTATGATTTTTGAGTCGCATAAGCTTCGTATTGTTGGTCAACCTCAACGTTGAGATACGTGTGTGCCTTGTACTCCCTCTGCACCGATGCATTATGCATCTTATGTTATGCACCGCGACAAAGTCGAAGGAGAAAACGAGAGAACTTGATAATTATTTACTAATAATATCATTGCATGTGGAGACCTGACCACTCCATATTGTGCTAGGTAGTCTCGAGTCATTGAAGGCATACATGTCCCACGTCCCCTATTGACTGATTTGTTTTTTTGTGGCAAGAAAATAGGAAACGAGGTGAGGAGTTAATGCGTCAGCACCTAAGCGTTTTACGGTTACTTGATTTTCGTAATGTGCCTAAGTTGGATCCCTAGCTTGAAAACAGTAATTCTCCACGTGAAGACTAAAGAGAGGAAAACTTGCAAGTTGCATGCAACACAGTGTTTTAAATAGCGGGTTATGCCAAATAGCGGCGGCCCTCCAAATTAGCTATAGCCGGCTATTTCTTAATTTTAGCGGGCTATGTCACATAGCGGCACCTGCTCAAACCGCTATAGCACCGCTATAGCTGTGCTATAGCCGGCTATTTAAAACCTCACGTTGGCACCACCCAATTAAAATATTATTACTCCTTGTTGTTATTGTTCTCGTCGTCGTCGTCATCGTTGTCTCATTACATAGATGAATTTAAACTTGCAACGTCACTGTGGGCTCTGACCGACTGACTAACTCAACTATTGTTGATCTTTCAACAAACCATCCTCAGTACTACCTCGGTTGCGGAGGCAGGAATTGTTTACTTTGTAGACTAGGCTGTTCAAAGCTGGGTTGAATATCATTATAATTAACAGATTCCTAAACAAGATTAACAACCTAACGCACCGAAATGATGACATAAAATGAAAGAATACATATATATGGTAGTTGCCCATGTTACTTAGTAAAGGTAGCTAGTATCATCTTAATTTCACGGCACTGTGGGTCCTACTAACATTTCAGATGGGCTTCAAAATAAGAATTCTGAAAACATGAGTCGCATGTTGTCCCGGTATTTTCGGTTTCATGCCCCACCATTCCGTGTATCGCTCGCCCATTCCGATTCCGTGTATCAAGGTAGAGATAGCTACTACCAAGCTTGTGTTAGCTGTTCCATGGTCCATATGCAGTATATATTGACCTAAATTCGACCAGTCCGTTGATATCTCCTATCTACTTCTCTTGTCCATTCATGTACACCAGTCAGCATGCATTGTCATGAAGGAGGCGAGACAGTTATTAATACAATTGCAAGCAGAAAACACGAGAGCAACCGAGGTGATTATAACTATGCAAAGACGTGTATACAATTGCAAGCAGCCGTAGGTCTCTTTCCAGAAAGTGCACCTTACAACCTTGGATTATTTCCTCACAAAATCTTGTCTTGTCAAATAATAATCAATAATGTCAGAGATTTGCAATAGGAAAATTGTTAGAGATGGCCATTTATATTGCAATACCATGCCACACGGGGCTAAAAGTCTCAAGTAGGCTTCTCATAACCTTGCCAAATTTATTACATATCCTAATACTTGAGTTCCAACTAGCAATACTACCTAGATGGCTATAAGATGGTTCCGGAGTTACATAGCTTTAGACCATACAAGGTACTTATTAATCCCACCCCCCATATGTAGCTTTAGTCCATATTCATTCCAACCCCCATATGTGGGGTGAGTATCTGGTGCTACGGGAGCACCTCACATTAGGTGCTCGCAATTTTCAAAATGCACATTTAAATATTTCAAATCAAAATTCTAAATACACATTGAGAAACAAAAAAGACAAATCCAGCATGAATGTTTTGCAGAAAACCCCCCCAAACATTCCTGAAATGACACTCTGGTCCACACCCCGTGATGCTGCCCATTCGATCTCAGATTAGCAGCTGAGATCGCGTGGGAGCACATAATGTGAGGTGCCCCCGTAGCACCAGATATTCACGCCACATATGTGACATCCATATCATACATATCACTTGATGGATTCCCATTTAAATACCCTATGTACTCCCTCTGCCCTTGAAAGAGTGTACTTCCAACTTTATAAAAATTTTACTAAAAAGTGACCAAATGGGCCAAATCACCCGATCGGTGCTTTTTGTAAAAAGTCTACTAGAAACGCAGTGGCTTTTGGAAAAAAAATAAAAAAGCGACCAGGTGGTCTTCTGCAAACCTAACTGTAAATGTGATGGTTTTCTACAATTAACTCTATATAATTTATATTTAGTATCCCAACAATCTCGGTTTCATATTATGGTGGATGAAGATCATATTGCCCCAGTAATCTATTTCATATACATTTTTTGTAACTATGAATTAAGATTACATGCTTTCTTGCAAGAAAGAAAAAAAAGCAGAAGATGAAATGTCAGCAATCAGATGACATCATTTATGTATATCTAACCTGATGTACGTAGCAGCGTGGTAGGTGGTGTGCCGGCCGCCAATATTAGTAGCAACTAGCAAGTAGGGTAAATATATTTATATGCCGGATAAAATATGTTATAACAACAGCCAGACGGCATGACTGAACTACATCCAGTTTGATGTAGCAAGTAGGGTAATATCATATCTAATTGGATGAGCTCCTATACTATTAGTATTCATTCTCTTGGCTCTTGGGTCAAGATACATTGACTACGTCTGTGGCAGGCCGGAGAGAGTAATGTTTATGTGTGGGGTATCTATCAATCTCCATCAAGGGCTTTTCCTTGAAATTTCGGTGGCTTACGGGGATCACATTTGTACAAATTGATTTTTGTGTGTGTGTGTGTGTG
>NC_041392.1:1877221-1879507 GCF_002162155.2 Triticum dicoccoides
GGGGAGGGGGGGCTGGAGTGGACGTTGAAATCAACCGACGGGACCACTACCCCTTTCTGCTGTTGTTATTTGAACCTTAACATCAATGGGTCTATAGCCCGCCGTATTTCACGTTGGAGATGCATAAAGCTTGACCAGCTTCGCTACCGACGTTTCCTATGGCTCAGGCACAGGGTACATCCTAAGGTGCGGTTGCTCCGACGGATACCAAGGCAACCCTTACCTTGTTGATGGATGCCAAAGTACCACCATTCGTTCGCCTCTGTTTCTTATCCATCACCTACTTTGTTAGTTCCTCGTTATTCTATCTATACATTTGTTGCTACTCCCTAATTGAACTGCTAAAACAGCATATATTATGGTACATAGGTAGTAGAATACATCGTCCACTTATCCACATCATTTAGGGGTTTACATGTGAATTTGCTCTTATATGCAGTTTAACATAGTATATTAATATTAACACAAAGAGATCTCCTCTTCATGATCCGGTCAACAACACGTTGTCCATCCATAATAAAAAATAAAAAATTAATAGGCATGGCTGGCCTATATGATTCCACGTCTATTTAAGAACCGGACAAATCTTGAGGTAAAAACATAGCCTATCCCAACTTCACTGGATATGTAGATTCCCAAGGAAAAACACAGCTGGATAGCAAGATCCTCTGGAAAGATTTGTAAACTAAAACACAAACAAAATAATAGTCTATTAAAAAACAACTGCACACACATACAAACATTCCCAGGTAAACCCACAACTCAACATCAAGATGATCTAGACAAACAAACTACTAACCAGACCATGTATGATTGCACAGCTAATTAGACATCTATATAAAACAGATCAATGCAGAAAAACTCCTCACAGAACCATGGATGCCTATGCAACTAACAAAACATCTAGAGGCTGTTTGGTTTGGTGCCCCGACTTGCCAAGCCAATTTTTTGGCGTTGACCACATTCCTGGGCGTTGCTTGGATTGAAGCCAACCATTTTGTGTGCCCATGCAGCCTTCCGCACTCCATGTGTACACCACCGCCGGTCTGGACCATCGAGCGCCCTACACCTCCTCCTGCGCTGTCTAGCAACCCCTCGCGCGCGTTGTGCCCACATCGATGGTGACCACGGCCGGTCCTCTCGGTCCAGCCCGGGCTGGAGCGCGGTCGGTCCGAGCCCTGGAATCAGGACCGCCCAGCTGGTCGGTCCGGTCTGGTCCGGTCCGCCGGCGGTCGGTCAAAACGGCGGCTCGGTCAAGAACCGGACCGGCCCGGACCGTGTCCACCCTGAGGCATGGCCAGCCTGGGCAGAAACCAAACAGGCCCCTATACCGAACAACCACTGAAAAGATTTTTATGGAATGAATCAGAGAAAGCAATTTGCTCACACAACAATGCATGCATGTTATAGAACAGTCACTGTCCAGACAGATGCATTACTAATTAATCTTCCTCCAAATATTTGTAAGCATCTGTGGAGAAAATTAGCTTCTCCAAGTTATGCTGATCCGACTCATGCTCCACACAAATCCTAAACAAAATCAAATCAGGTAGCAATTCATTTCACAGAAATTAGAAATAAAGAGAGGAAGGTATCTTCACCTTGTGCTTGAATCGATCTGGCCATGTCGGCACCCTTTGGGGAAGGCCGATGGCGAGCGAGGACGCAGGACAGCGGCTGGAGGCGGAGCTAGGACGGCCGTCACACGTGATGAAGAGGGGCCAGGGACGGAGCTCAGTTCGCCGCTGCGCTCGCCCTTCCCTCGCCAAATGCAGACCGCGCCCGCGGCCCCAGCCTGTGTCTGCCGCCCTCTGCCTCGGCGGCGGATCCGTGGTCGGCGGGGAGGCATCGGGGCAGTGGCGAAGAGGCCCCTGCGGCGCAAGGAGCACACCGACCCGCTGTTCCACGCAGCTTCACGGGTGCGGCGAGCTCCTGCTGCTCGCCGTCCTGATTTGCACAGCCGATACAAGGCAGCGGCGGCGGCGGATGGGAAATGGTGAAGGAGAGGAAAGGTGGGGATGGCGGAGCCAGGAGAATCGGGGGAGAGGAGAGGAGAGGGGCCGAGGGTCGCGGGGGAGACGCAGGCTAGGTCTTCTACTGACTGCTTGGAGCTGGTTCAGCTCTGGAACTCGCGACAGTTCTCGCGCTCTCTTATAGCGCCTATTCTTCTCGAAATTGGAGGGCTAGCCTCTTCGTTTGTTTACTTTGATATTCTTCATGTAATGAGACAATCCAACACATCAGCTCACCTGTGTGCGAAACATGCAAGCACTCTAGGCGTGTCTG